>NW_026589286.1:0-6078 GCF_907164565.1 Psammomys obesus | reverse complement strand
ACATCTGGGTTGTTTCCAAGTTCTGGCTATTACAAATAAAGCTGCTATGAACATGGTTGAACAAATGTCCTTGTTGTGTACTTGAGCAAATTTTGGGTATATACCTAGGAGTGGTATAGCTGGGTCTTGAGGTAGCACTACTCCTAGTTGTCTGAGAAAGCGCCAGATTGACTTCCAGAGTGGTTGAACCAGTTTACATTCCCACCAGCAATGGAGGAGGGTTCCCTTTTCTCCACAACCTCTCCAGCATGTGCTATCACTTGAGTTTTTCATCTTGGCCGTTCTGATGGGTGTAAGGTGATATCTCAGGGTCGTTTTGATTTGCATTTCCCTAATGGCTAATGAGGTTGAGCATTTCTTTAAGTGTTTCTCTGCCATTCGACGTTCCTCTTTCGAGAATTCTCTGTTTAGCTCTGTTCCCCATTTTTTAAGTAGATTACTTGGTTTGTTGCTTTTCTGCTTCTTTAGTTCTTTATATATACTTGATATTAGCCCTCTGTCAGATAAAGGGTTGGTGAAGATTCTTTCCCAATCTGTAGGCTGTCTATTTGTTTTGATGACAGTGTCTTTTGCTTTACAGAAGCTTTTCAGTTTCATGAGGTCCCATTTATTGATTGTTGCTCTTAGAGCCTGTGCTGTTGGTGTTCTGTTCAGGAAGTTGTCTCCTGTGCCAATGAATTCTAGGCTGTTTCCCACTTTTTTTTCCAGCTGATTTAGAGTATCTGGTTTTATGTTGAGGTCCTTGATCCACTTGGACTTTAGTTTTGTGCAGGGTGATAGATATGGATCTATTTTCATTTTTCTGCATGTAGACATCCAGTTGGTCCAGCACCATTTGTTGAAGATGCTGTCTTTTTTCCATTGAATGGATTTGGCTTCTTTGTCAAATATTGAGAATTCATAGGTGTGTGGGTTTATTTCTGGGTCTTCTATGCGATTCCATTGATCCTCCTTTCTGTTTCTATGCCAATACCATGCAGTTTTTATTACTGTTGCCCTGTAGTACAGCTTGAGATCGGGAATGGAGATACCTCCAGATGATCTGTTGTTGTACAGGATCGTTTTGGAGATTCTGGGTTTTTTGTTTCTCCATATGAAGCTGAGAATCTTTTTTTCAAGGTCTGTAAAGAATTGAGTTGGTATTTTGATGGGAATTGCATTGAATCTGTAGATTGCTTTTGGCAGGATGGCCATTTTCACAATGTTAATCCTACCAATCCATGAGCACGGGAGATCTTTCCATCTTCTGAGATTTTCTTCAATTTCTTTCTTCAAAGACTTGAAGTTTTTCTCAAATAGGTCTTTCACTTGCTTGGTTAGAGTCACACCAAGGTACTTTATGTTGTTAGTGGCTATTGTGAAGGGTGTTGTTTCCCTAATTTCTTTCTCAGCCTTTTTGTCTTTGGTATACAAGAGGGCCTCTGATTTTTTTGAGTTGATTTTGTATCCTGCCACTTTGCTGAAGGTGTTTATCAGCTGAAGAAGTTCTCTGGTTGAATCTTTGGGGTCGCTCATGTATACTATCATATCATCTGCAAATAGTGACACTTTGACCTCTTCCTTTCCGATTTGTATCCCCTTGATCTCCTTTAGTTGTCTTATTGCTCTGGCTAGGACTTCAAGTACAATGTTAAAGAGATATGGAGAGAGTGGGCAGCCTTGTCTTGTCCCTGATTTCAGTGGGATTGATTTAAGTTTCTCTCCATTGAGTTTGATGTTGGCTATAGGCTTGCTGTATATTGCCTTTACTATCTTTAGGTATGTGCCTTGTATCCCTGATCTCTCCAAGACTTTAAACATAAATGGGTGCTGGACTTTGTCAAATGCTTTTTCAGCATCTAAGGAGATGATCATGTGGTTTTTCTCCTTCATTTTGTTTATGTGGTGGATTACATTGATGGATTTCCGTATGTTGAACCACCCTTGCATTCCTGGGATGAAGCCTACTTGGTCATGGTGGATGATATCTTTGATGTGTTCTTGGATTCGGTTTGCAAGTATTTTATTGAGTATTTTTGCATCAATGTTCATAAGAGAGATAGGTCTGAAGTTCTCTTTTTTTGTTGGATCTTTGTGTGGTTTAGGTATCAAAGTGACTGTGGCTTCATAGAATGAGTTTGGTAGTGTTCCTTCTGTTTCTATTTTATGGAATAGTTTGTGGAGAATTGGTGTTAGTACTTCTTTGAAGGTCTTGTAGAATTCTGCGCTGAAGCCATCTGGTCCAGGGCTTTTTTTGGAGGGGAGACTGTTAATGACTGCTTCTATTTCCTTGGGAGATATAGGACTATTCAGTCTTTCTACCTGATCTTGACTTAATTTTGGTAGATGGAATCTGTCAAGAAAGTTATCCATTTCATTTAGATTTTCAAATTTTGTGCCATATAGGCTTTTGTAGTATGACCTAATAATCGTTTGGATTTCCTCAGTGTCTGTAGTTATGTCCCCATTTTCCTTTCTGATTTTGCTGATTTGTATGGTTTCTCTCTGCTTTTTAGTTAGTTTGGCTAAGGGTTTGTCTATCTTGTTGATTTTCTCAAAGAACCAGCTTTTTGTTTCATTGATTCTTTGGATAATTTTATTTGTTTCTAATTGATTGATTTCTGCCCTTAGTTTGATTATTTCCAGCCGTCTGCTCCTCTTGGGTGTATCTGCTTCTTTTTTTTCTAGGTTTTTCAGTTGGGCCATTAAGTTGTTTGTATGTGATGTTACAGATTTCTTCTTGTAGGCACTTAGTGCTATAAATTTTCCTCTGAGCACTGCTTTCAATGTGTCCCATAAATTTGGGTATGTTGTGCCTTCATTTTCATTGAATTCTAGAAAGTCTTTAATTTCTTTCTTTATTTCTTCCTTGACCCAGCTGTCATTGAGTAGTAAGTTGTTCAGTTTCCATGTGCGTGTCGGCTTTTTGTTGTTTCTGTTGTTGTTGATGTCCAGCTTTAGTCCATGGTGGTCAGATAGTATACAAGGGATTATTTCAATCCTTTTGTATCTGTTGAGGCTTGCTTTGTGACCAACTATATGGTCTATTTTGGAGAAGGTTCCATGCGGTGCTGAAAAGAAGGTGTACTCTTTTGAGTTTGGGTGAAAAGATCTGTAGACATCTATTAGGTCCATTTGATTTAGGGATTCTGTGAGTGCTTTCATTTCCCTATTTGGTGTCTGTCTGGTTGATCTGTCCCTTGATGAGAGTGGGGTGTTGAAGTCTCCCACTATTAAGGTATTAGGATCAATGTATGATTTAAGCTTTAATATTGTTTCATTTACGAATGTAGGTGCTCTTGTATTTGGGGCATAGATATTCAAAATTGTGATGTCCTCTTGTTGGATTTTTCCTTTGATGAGAATATAGTGGCCCTCCTTATCTTTTTTGATTAACTTGGGTTGAAAGTCTATTTTATTAGATATTAGGATGGCTACTCCAGCTTGTTTTCTGGAACCATTTGCTTGAAAAACATTTTTCCAGCCCTTTACTCTGAGGTAGTGTTTATCTTTGTTGCATAGGTGTGTTTCTTGGATGCAACAGAATGTTGGGTCCTGTTTCCGTAACCATTCTGTTAGCCTGTGTCTTTTTATTGGTGAGTTGAGTCCATTAATATTGATAGATAATATTGACCAATGCATGTTAGTTCCTTGTGTAATGGAGTCGATGATCTTACCTTGTTTCATTGCTTGTTTTCTTTTCATTTTTGTTGGGACATTATCTGTATGCCCTGTTTTCTTGGGTGAATTCGTTTTCGTTGGATTGGAGTTTTCCTTCTAGTATCTTCTGTAGGGTTGGTTTGCTGTATAGATATTGCGTAAATTTAGTTTTGTCATGGAATATTTTGTTTTCTCCATCTATGTCGATTGAAAGCTTTGCAGGGTATAGTAGTCTCGGTTGACATTTGTGATCTCTTAGAGTCTCCATGATGCTTGCCCAGGCCCTTCTGGCTTTCATAGTTTCTGATGAGAAGTCTGGTGTGATTCTGATAGGTCTACCTTCATATGTTACTTGGCCTTTTTCCCTTGCTGCTTTTAATATCTTTTCTTTGTTCTGTAGATTTAGTGTTTTGACTATGATGTGACGTGATGTGTTTCTTTTCTGGTCTAGTCTATTTGGTGTTCTGTAGGCCTCTTGTATATTTATGGACATCTCTTTCTTTAAGTTGGGAAAATCTTCTTCTATGATTTTTTTGAAAATATTTTCTGGACCTTGGAGCCTGGAGTCTTCTTTTTCATCAATTCCTATTATTCTTAGATTTTGTCTTTTCATAGCATCCTTGATTTCTTGGATATTTTGTGATTGGAATTTTTCTGATTTTACTTTTTCTTTGAGAGAAGTATCAATTTCTGCAAGTGTGTCTTCAGCTCCAGAGATTCTCTCTTCCATCTCTTGTATTCTGTTGGTGATGCTTATTTTTGTGGTTCCTGATCTTTTCTCCAAGTTCTCCAGCTCAAGAGTTTTCTCACTTTGTGTTTTCTTTATTGATTCTAATTCTGTTTTCATGCCTTGCACCATTTCTTTTATGTGTTTGAATTTGGATTCCTGTCTCTCTACGATGGACTCTATTTCTTTGTTCATTTCCTTTTTGTATGCCACTAATTTCTTCTCTACTTGTGCCTCTATTTGTTTGGCTATGTTTGCCTGTGTTTCTTTAAGGGTTTTGTCTATTTCTTCTTTCTTTACCTCCAATTGACTGGCCATCTCTTTGAAAGATTTGTTCATTTCCTCCTTATGAGCCTCAAATAATTGAGCAAGCATGGCTTTAAGGTCATTTTCCTGTGCTTCTGATGAATTGGAATATCCATCGATTTTGGGGTTTGCTGGTGAAGTCATGATGTCCTGATTTATGTTGGAAATGTTCTTTCGCCTACCCCTGGCCATTGGCTTATCTGAGACCTTCCCTGTTTGTTTTTGGATTCAGCCGATCAGACTGGTACTGTCTCTCTCTCGAGTCTGGAGAATTCTTCAGGAAGTTGAGAGAGGTCCCGTGTCCTTAGCGTATGCTGAGGACTAGCTGTACCTGTGGGAGGAAAGTACGCAGGCGCAAACAGAGGCAAATGCAAGCGTGCGTGCGTGTGTGTGTATATGTGTGTGTGTGTGTAAGTGGGTGTGGGCGTGTGTCTCGAGGGACAGAGTGATGGCTAATGTTGAACCCTTGAGTGTGTGGGAGGGGCTCTGCAATGTATATGTCGCAGGCGCTAGTGATGATCGCAGCGCAATTTCTGGCATTAACTGCCTTAACTCCTCAATTAGACCCACAGAGCAGGAACTTCAATGTTCCAAGTGCCCCTCTGTTTCCCAAAGTGGGTATATGGGTGGGAGGGGGTTCGATGCCTGGCTTCTGTTTTAGAAGAAGCCAGGATCAGTGGAGCTGCAGATTCTCAAGGGTGCACTCACTTACAGGCAGGACACTTGGCAGAGATCGGCGTATCTGGGCTGTCTGCTCTCTGGTTTGGCCCTGCTTCTTTGATTTGCTCCGCCAGTTCCGTGCTGCTGTCACTGCCAGGTTATGAGGTCTTGCTGCAGCTGGAGATTTCAGGGTGGTCACGTCAGTGGGAATCGGGGTAACCAGCCTTTCTGTTCTCTGGTTTGGCCCTGGTTAGTCTTAAACTGGAGGGCTGATGTGCCCCGCCAGCTCAGTGCTGCTCCGCCGCCAGGTTAGAAAGTCCCGCTGTAACTGGAGACTGGGTTGCTAGTCCAGATGCTTTCTGGGAAGTCCTGGGGTCTCTTTACTGTGCTCTCCAAGCTTCGGAGGCCCAGCGCCTGGTGTGTCTAGCTTGTATGGCGTTTCTGTCTGGTTTTGGTGAGTATATAGCGTATTCTCTGTCACTGTGTTATTGGGCGGGCCGTACCGTCAGTGATCGCGATCCTGCGGAGCTAGTATGGCGTCTAGCAGACTCGGGCCCTGGGAGGATGGTGCAGCTGCCGCTCGTGAATCTGGGGCTCCGAGACACAGTACTGCTGGCCTTTGCCGATAAAGGGCTTGGGGCTCCGCCTCAGTGGCTGCAGGCCCCAGGCAGTTAGGTCTGCGCTGAGAAAGGCGAGTCCCACATAGATAGAATTTATGAAACTAAAAATTGTCGGCTTAGCAAAAG
>NW_026589285.1:0-1239 GCF_907164565.1 Psammomys obesus | reverse complement strand
TTCAGAGACTTGAAATTTTGTTCATACAAGTCTTTGACTTGCTTTGTGAGGGTTACACCAAGGTACTTTATGTCCTTTGTGGCTATTGTGAAGGGTGTTGTTTCTCTGATTTATTTCTCAGCTCTTTTGTCTTTTGTATACAGGAGGGCTACTGATTTTTTTGAGTTAATTTTATATCCAGCCACTTTGCTGAAGGTGTTTATCAGCTGTAGGAGTTCCCTGGTAGAATTTTTGGGGTCACTCAGGTATACTATCATATCTGCAAATAGTGATAATTTGACTTCTGGTACATCTACACAATGGAATATTATTCAGCAATGAAAAATAAGGAAATCATGAAATTTGCAGGTAAATGGTGGGAACTGGAAAGGATCATCCTGAGTGAGCTGTCCCAGAAGCAGAAAGACACACATGGTATATACTCACTCATATAGACATGTAATATAGGATAAAACTACTAAAATCTGCACATCTAAAGAAACTAATCAAGAGGGAGGACCCTGACTAAAATGCTCAATCCCCATTCTGAAAGGCAAAGAGGATGGACATCAGAAGAAGAAGAAAACAGGAAACAAGTTAGGAACCTGCCACAGAGGGCCTCTGAAAGGCTCTGTCCTGCAGACGATCAAAGCAGATGCTGAGACTTATGGCCAACTGTTGGGCAGAGTGCATGGAACCTTATGAAAGAAGTGGGAAATAGTAAGATCTGGAGAGGACAGGAACTCCACAAGGAGAGCAACAGAACAAGATAATTTGAACACAGGGGTCTTTCCAGAGACTCATACTCCAACCAAGTACCATGCATGGTCATAACCTAGAACTCCTGCACAGATGTAGCCCATGGCAGTTCAGTGTCCAAGGGGTTCCGTAGTAATGGGAAGAGGGACTGCTTCTGACAGAAACTGATTGGCCTGCTCTTTGCTCACAACCCCCTGAGGGGAGAGCAGCCTTAGCAGGCCTCAGAAGATGACAATGCAGCCACCCCTGATGAGATGTGATAGACTAAGATCAGAAGGAAGGAGAGGGGGACCTCCCCTATCAGTGGATTTGGGGAGGGGCATGCATGAAGAAGGGGGAGGGAAGGTGGGATTAGGAGGGGAAGAGAAAAGGGTTTATGGGGGGATACAAAGTGAATAAAGTGTAACTAATAAAAGTTAAAGAAAAATACAACCCCCTCCACTTGCCAGGAGATCCACATGAAGACCAAGCTGCCCATTGACATATATGCAGGGGCCTAGG
>NW_026589284.1:0-5074 GCF_907164565.1 Psammomys obesus | reverse complement strand
CTGTCCCTCGAGACACACGCCCACACCCACTTACACACACACACACACATATACACACACACACACGCACGCACGCTTGCATTTGCCTCTGTTTGCGCCTGCGTACTTTCCTCCCACAGGTACAGCTAGTCCTCGGCATACGCTAAGGACACGGGACCTCTCTCAACTTCCTGAAGAATTCTCCAGACTCGAGAGAGAGACAGTACCAGTCTGATCGGCAGAATCCAAAAACAAACAGGGAAGGTCTCAGATAAGCCAATGGCCAGGGGTAGGCGAAAGAACACTTCCAACATAAATCAGGACATCATGACTTCACCAGCAAACCCCAAAATCGATGGATACTCCAATTCATCAGAAGCACAGGAAAATGACCTTAAAGCCATGCTTGCTCAATTATTTGAGGCTCATAAGGAGGAAATGAACAAATCTTTCAAAGAGTTGGCCAGTCCATTGGAGGTAAAGAAAGAAGAAATAGACAAAACCCTTAAAGAAACACAGGCAAACATAGCCAAACAAATAGAGGCACAAGTAGAGAAAAAATTAGTGGCATACAAAAAGGAAATGAACAAAGAAATAGAGTCCATCGTAGAGAGACAGGAATCCAAATTCAAACACATAAAAGAAATGGTGCAAGGCATGAAAACAGAATTAGAATCAATAAAGAAAACACAAAGTGAGAAAACTCTTGAGCTGGAGAACTTGGAGAAAAGATCAGGAACCACAAAAGTAAGCATCACCAACAGAATACAAGAGATGGAAGAGAGAATCTCTGGAGCTGAAGACACACTTGCAGAAATTGATACTTCTCTCAAAGAAAAAGTAAAATCAGAAAAATTCCAATCACAAAATATCCAAGAAATCAAGGATGCTATGAAAAGACAAAATCTAAGAATAATAGGAATTGATGAAAAAGAAGACTCCAGGCTCCAAGGTCCAGAAAATATTTTCAAAAAAATCATAGAAGAAAATTTTCCCAACTTAAAGAAAGAGATGTCCATAAATATACAAGAGGCCTACAGAACACCAAATAGACTAGACCAGAAAAGAAACACATCACGTCACATCATAGTCAAAACACTAAATCTACAGAACAAAGAAAAGATATTAAAAGCAGCAAGGGAAAAAGGCCAAGTAACATATGAAGGTAGACCTATCAGAATCACACCAGACTTCTCATCAGAAACTATGAAAGCCAGAAGGGCCTGGGCAAGCATCATGGAGACTCTAAGAGATCACAAATGTCAACCGAGACTACTATACCCTGCAAAGCTTTCAATCAACATAGATGGAGAAAACAAAATATTCCATGACAAAACTAAATTTACGCAATATCTATACAGCAAACCAACCCTACAGAAGATACTAGAAGGAAAACTCCAATCCAACGAAAACGAATTCACCCAAGAAAACAGGGCATACAGATAACATCCCAACAAAAATGAAAAGAAAACAAGCAATGAAACAAGGTAAGATCATCGACTCCATTACAAAAGGAACTAACATGCATTGGTCAATATTATCTATCAATATTAATGGACTCAACTCACCAATAAAAAGACACAGGCTAACAGAATGGTTACGGAAACAGGACCCAACATTCTGTTGCATCCAAGAAACACACCTATGCAACAAAGATAAACACTACCTCAGAGTAAAGGGCTGGAAAAATGTTTTTCAAGCAAATGGTTCCAGAAAACAAGCTGGAGTAGCCATCCTAATATCTAATAAAATAGACTTTCAACCCAAGTTAATCAAAAAAGATAAGGAGGGCCACTATATTCTCATCAAAGGAAAAATCCAACAAGAGGACATCACAATTTTGAATATCTATGCCCCAAATACAAGAGCACCTACATTCGTAAATGAAACAATATTAAAGCTTAAATCATACATTGATCCTAATACCTTAATAGTGGGAGACTTCAACACCCCACTCTCATCAAGGGACAGATCAACCAGACAGACACCAAATAGGGAAATAAAAGCACTCACAGAATCCCTAAATCAAATGGACCTAATAGATGTCTACAGATCTTTTCACCCAAACTCAAAAGAGTACACTTTCTTTTCAGCACCACACGGAACCTTCTCCAAAATAGACCATATAGTTGGTCACAAAGCAAGCCTCAACAGATACAAAAGGATTGAAATAATCCCTTGTATACTATCTGACCACCATGGACTAAAGCTGGACATCAACAACAACAGAAACAACAAAAAGCCGACACGCACATGGAAACTGAACAACTTACTACTCAATGACAGCTGGGTCAAGGAAGAAATAAAGAAAGAAATTAAAGACTTTCTAGAATTCAATGAAAATGAAGGCACAACATACCCAAATTTATGGGACACATTGAAAGCAGTGCTCAGAGGAAAATTTATAGCACTAAGTGCCTACAAGAAGAAATCCGTAACATCACATACAAACAACTTAATGGCCCAACTGAAAAACCTAGAAAAAAAAGAAGCAGATACACCCAAGAGGAGCAGACGGCTGGAAATAATCAAACTAAGGGCAGAAATCAATCAATTAGAAACAAATAAAATTATCCAAAGAATCAATGAAACAAAAAGCTGGTTCTTTGAGAAAATCAACAAGATAGACAAACCCTTAGCCAAACTAACTAAAAAGCAGAGAGAAACCATACAAATCAGCAAAATCAGAAAGGAAAATGGGGACATAACTACAGACACTGAGGAAATCCAAACGATTATTAGGTCATACTACAAAAGCCTATATGGCACAAAATTTGAAAATCTAAATGAAATGGATAACTTTCTTGACAGATTCCATCTACCAAAATTAAGTCAAGATCAGGTAGAAAGACTGAATAGTCCTATATCTCCCAAGGAAATTGAAGCAGTCATTAACAGTCTCCCCTCCAAAAAAAGCCCTGGACCAGATGGCTTCAGCGCAGAATTCTACAAGACCTTCAAAGAAGTACTAACACCAATTCTCCTCAAACTATTCCATAAAATAGAAACAGAAGGAACACTACCAAACTCATTCTATGAAGCCACAGTCACTTTGATACCTAAACCACACAAAGATCCAACCAAAAAAGAGAACCTCAGACCTATCTCTCTTATGAACATTGATGCAAAAATACTCAATAAAATACTTGCAAACCGAATCCAAGAACACATCAAAGATATCATCCACCATGACCAAGTAGGCTTCATCCCAGGAATGCAAGGGTGGTTCAACATACGGAAATCCATCAATGTAATCCACCACATAAACAAAATGAAGGAGAAAAACCACATGATCATCTCCTTAGATGCTGAAAAAGCATTTGACAAAGTCCAACACCCATTTATGTTTAAAGTCTTGGAGAGATCAGGGATACAAGGCACATACCTAAAGATAGTAAAGGCAATATACAGCAAGCCTATAGCCAACATCAAACTCAATGGAGAGAAACTTAAATCAATCCCACTGAAATCAGGGACAAGACAAGGCTGCCCACTCTCTCCATATCTCTTTAACATTGTACTTGAAGTCCTAGCCAGAGCAATAAGACAACTAAAGGAGATCAAGGGGATACAAATCGGAAAGGAAGAGGTCAAAGTGTCACTATTTGCAGATGATATGATAGTATACATGAGCGAACCCAAAGATTCAACCAGAGAACTTCTTCAGCTGATAAACACCTTCAGCAAAGTGGCAGGATACAAAATCAACTCAAAAAAATCAGAAGCCCTCTTGTATACCAAAGACAAAAAGGCCGAGAAAGAAATTAGGGAAACAACACCCTTCACAATAGCCACTAATAACATAAAGTACCTTGGTGTGACTCTAACCAAGCAAGTGAAAGACCTGTTTGAGAAAAACTTCAAGTCTTTGAAGAAAGAAATTGAAGAAGATCTCAGAAGATGGAAAGATCTCCCGTGCTCATGGATTGGTAGGATTAACATTGTGAAAATGGCCATCCTGCCAAAAGCAATCTACAGATTCAATGCAATTCCCATCAAAATACCAACTCAATTCTTTACAGACCTTGAAAAAAAGATTCTCAGCTTCATATGGAGAAACAAAACACCCAGAATCTCCAAAACGATCCTGTACAACAACAGATCATCTGGAGGTATCTCCATTCCCGATCTCAAGCTGTACTACAGGGCAACAGTAATAAAAACTGCATGGTATTGGCATAGAAACAGAAAGGAGGATCAATGGAATCGCATAGAAGACCCAGAAATAAACCCACACACCTATGAATACTCAATATTTGACAAAGAAGCCAAATCCATTCAATGGAAAAAAGACAGCATCTTCAACAAATGGTGCTGGACCAACTGGATGTCTACATGCAGAAAAATGAAAATAGACCCATATTTATCACCCTGCACAAAACTAAAGTCCAAGTGGATCAAGGACCTCAACATAAAACCAGATACTCTAAATCAGCTGGAAAAAAAAGTGGGAAACAGCCTAGAACTCATTGGCACAGGAGACAACTTCCTGAACAGAACACCAACAGCACAGGCTCTAAGAGCAACAATCAATAAATGGGACCTCATGAAACTGAAAAGCTTCTGTAAAGCAAAAGACACTGTCATCAAAACAAATAGACAGCCTACAGATTGGGAAAGAATCTTCACCAACCCTTTATCTGACAGAGGGCTAATATCAAGTATATATAAAGAACTAAAGAAGCAGAAAAGCAACAAACCAAGTAATCCACTTAAAAAATGGGGAACAGAGCTAAACAGAGAATTCTCGAAAGAGGAACATCGAATGGCAGAGAAACACTTAAAGAAATGCTCAACCTCATTAGCCATTAGGGAAATGCAAATCAAAACGACCCTGAGATTTCACCTTACACCCATCAGAATGGCCAAGATGAAAAACTCAAGTGATAGCACATGCTGGAGAGGTTGTGGAGAAAAGGGAACCCTCCTCCATTGCTGGTGGGAATGTAAACTGGTTCAACCACTTTGGAAGTCAATCTGGCACTTTCTCAGACAACTAGGAGTAGTGCTACCTCAAGACCCAGCTATACCACTCCTAGGTATATACCCAAAATTTGCTCAAGTACACAACAAGGACATTTGTTCAACCATGTTC
>NW_026589283.1:0-2565 GCF_907164565.1 Psammomys obesus | reverse complement strand
AAAAAAAAAAAGCAACAAAGGGAATCCTGGAGATGGAAAAATCAAGGTAAGAGAACAGAAACTACAGACGCAAGCAAGCATCATCAACAGAATACAAGAGATAGAAGAGAGAATCCCAGGCATAGATTACAGAATAAAATAAATTGATACATCAGTCAAAGAAAATGATAAAGATAAAAAAGTTCTAACAAAAACATTCAGGAAATTTGGAATACTATAGAAATACCAAACCCGAGGGGGCGGAGCCAAGATGGCGACTAGCACACACAGTTTCCGAGCTGTGGAAGAGATAAAGTTCTGAGTTGATGAGTGGAAGAACTTCTGAAGCCAGGGAAACAACGGAGAGACTTTCTAAACAACAGGGAACATCACAGGAGGTGAAAACCTTGGTCTTGGGTCACCCAGGGACTTGTTTGGGGAAGGTGAGAAACGATCCTTTGATCTCTCGGCACTCCCCTCCCCCAGACCTCCCTCCTCCTCGGCACAGCGAACTCGCCTTTCTTAACGCAGACCTAACTGCCTGGGGCCTGCAGCCACTGAGGCAGAGCCCCAAGCCCTTTATCGGCAAAGGCCAGCAGTACTGTGTCTCAGAGCCCCAGATTCGTGTGGCGGCTGCACCATGCTCCCAGGGCGTGAGTCTGCTAGACGCCATACTAGCTCCGCAGGGTCGCGATCACTGACGGTATGGCCCGTCCAATCCCACAGTGACAGAGAATACGCTATATACTCACCCAAACCAAACAGAAACGCCATACAAGCTAGACACACCAGGCGCTGGGCCTCCGAAGCTTGGAGAGCACAGTGAAGAGACCCCAGGACTTCCCAGAAAGCATCTGGACTAGCAACCCAGTCTCCAGTTACAGCGGGACTTTCTAACCTGGTGGCAGAGCAGCACTGAGCTGGCAGGGCACATCAGCCCTCCAGTTTAAGACTAACCAGGGCCAAACCAGAGAACAGAAAGCCTGTTTACCCCGATTCCTACTGACGTGACCACCCTGAAATCTCCAGCTGCAGCAAGACCTCATAACCTGGCAGTGACAGCAGCACGGAACTGGCGGAGCACATCAAAGAAGCAGGGCCAAACCAGAGAGCAGAGAGCCCAGATACGCCGATCTCTGCCAAGTGACCTGCCTGTAAGTGAGTGCACCCTTGAGAATCTGCAGCTCCCCTGATCCTGGGTCCTTCTAAAACAGAAGCCAGGCATCGAACCCCCTCCCACCCATATACCCACTTTGGGAAACAGAGGGGCACTTGGGACATTGAAGTTCCTGCTCTGTGGGTCTAATTGAGGAGTTAAGGCAGTTAATGCCAGAAATTGTGCTGAGATCATCACTAGCGCCTGCGAAATATACATTGCAGAGCCCCTCCCACACACTCAAGGGTTCAACATTAGCCATCACTCTGTCCCTCGAGACACACGCCCACGCCCACTTACACACACACACACACACACACACACACACACACGCACGCACGCTTGCATTTGCCTCTGTTTGCACCTGCGTACTTTCCTCCCACAGGTACAGCTAGTCCTCAGCACACACTAAGGACACGGGACCTCTCTCAACTTCCTGAAGAATTCTCCAGGCTCGAGAGAGAGACAGTACCAGTCTGATCGGCAGAATCCAAAAACAAACAGGGAAGGTCTCAGATAAGCCAATGGCCAGGGGTAGGCGAAAGAACACTTCCAACATAAATCAGGACATCATGACTTCACCAGCAAACCCCAAAATCGATGGATACTCCAATTCATCAGAAGCACGGGAAAATGACCTTAAAGCCATGCTTGCTCAATTATTTGAGGCTCATAAGGAGGAAATGAACAAATCTTTCAAAGAGTTGGCCAGTCACTTGGAGGTAAAGAAAGAAGAAATAGACAAAACCCTTAAAGAAACACAGGCAAACATAGCCAAACAAATAGAGGCACAAGTAGAGAAAAAATTAGTGGCATATAAAAAGGAAATGAACAAAGAAATAGTGTCCATCGTAGAGAGACAGGAATCCAAATTCAAACACATGAAAGAAATGGTGCAAGGCATGAAAACAGAATTAGAATCAATAAAGAAAACACAAAATGAGAAAACTCTTGAGCTGGAGAACTTGGAGAAAAGATCAGGAACCACAAAAGTAAGCATCACCAACAGAATACAAGAGATGGAAGAGAGAATCTCTGGAGCTGAAGACACACTTGCAGAAATTGATACTTCTCTCAAAGAAAAAGTAAAATCAGAAAAGTTCCAATCACAAAATATCCAAGAAATCAAGGATGCTATGAAAAGACAAAATCTAAGAATAATAGGAATTGATGAAAAAGAAGACTCCAGGCTCCAAGGTCCAGAAAATATTTTCAAGAAAATCATAGAAGAAAATTTTCCCAACTTAAAGAAAGAGATGTCCATAAATATACAAGAGGCCTACAGAACACCAAATAGACTAGACCAGAAAAGAAACACATCATGTCACATCATAGTCAAAACACTAAATCTACAGAACAAAGAAAAGATATTAAAAGCAGCCAGGGAAAAAGGCCAAGTAACATATGAAGGTAGACCTATCAGAATCACA
>NW_026589282.1:0-1102 GCF_907164565.1 Psammomys obesus | reverse complement strand
GACATGTTTTAATGAAGCAGCACCAGCAGCTCCTGATGTGGTGACTTTTGGGAAAGATGGCTGGGCAATGACCTCACGCAGCTCTTGGCCAATTGTGGGACACTATGGCATGGCAAGGAGACCGGGGGAAAATGCTGTGTGGGCTCTGAGGATGATGATGGGCCACAGCTGTCTGCATCAGCATGAAGAGGCTTTCTGAGCTTCCTACTTCCAGGCTCCTTGCCAAGCAACCAGTGATGGAAGCTGAGGAATGAGGACACTTTATATTGGGAACAGCACACGGTGGATCCTGAAATTTGTAGATGGCACCCAGGCCACAGTCCACGCAGAATAATGGCAGAGACACAGACACCTGACTCTAATCAAGCCCAGAATGCATCCCCCCCAGTATGCCATTTATATAGTTCTCAGCTACGATCCCAGAAGTCCATGCTCCGAAGCCATGTTTGTAGTTATCGGGCAGGTGGACCTCTGCTGCAATGAATCTTGGAATGGTTGGTACTTCCCTGACCAGGGAGAACTCCAAAGTGGGACCTGAAGGGATATAAGCCTGTCTGTGAATAGAAATGTTGTGTTTACATCCGCGGAGCAGTGGCCAGGCCAAGGAGATGGTGGGTTGGCCTCCGGAGCCTCTGAGCCCCATAGTGTCTCCTCCCAGCAGTGTGGATCTGGAAGCAAAGTTTGAAGGGGCCGGACTTCTGCTACCTGTGCCACTGTCTGGACTGGTTTCCCTTGTCAGCATCCTTCTTATCCCAAGCTGTTTGCCTAAGCTCTGAGTCCCAATCACACAGGGAGGCTGTCTATCATTCTGTCTCTCTGAAGTCCATGAGTGGCTTGTTCATGAGGCTCCCACCATGTCTGCATGCATCCTGGAGGAGCTGGGTGCATGCTGCCAGGGGTTCAGGTTGTGCATGACCTTGTATAGGTTGTATAGGTGCCCTCTGCTGGCCTGCAGGTAAGTGAGCAGGCAGGACACTATAAATAATTTTAGGGTGCTAGAGACTGATTAGGTAAGGTGCTCTGTTCTTAGTGGTTAGCCTTAGTGGTTAGTAAGGTGCTTGGTCTCAGTACATAAGGATCTGGCCACATCTGTTGACCTGAA
>NW_026589281.1:3957-6193 GCF_907164565.1 Psammomys obesus | reverse complement strand
GGGGGGGGGTCACGCCAGTTCACACCGAGGTTGCACACCGGGTCACGCCGGGTCACGCCGGGTCACGCCGGGTCACACCTCTATCCCACCCTCGCGCCGGTTCACGCCGGGTCACTCCAGGTCACACCTGTTCACACCGGGCCACGACGGGTCCCACCAGTTCACACCACAGGGGGAGACAGGTGTGACCGGAGCTCGCTCCTCTCCCCACCCTAACTCGCCCTAACACGCTCCCTCACACCTCCCCCCCAAGGCTCACACCACACCGGTTCACACCGCGGGTGCATGCGTGTGAGCCAAACACGCTTCCTTACACACACACCAAGGCCCACACCCCGTCCACTCACGCCGGTTCACACCACACGGGGAGACAGATGTGAACAGAGCTCGCTTCTCTCCCTGCCCTCACACCGGTTCACACCGCGGGTGCGTTAGTGTGAGCCTAACACACTTCTGCACACACACACCAAGGCCCACACCACGCCCACTCACACCAGTTCACACCACAGGGGAGACAGGTGTGAACTGAGCTCACTGCTCCCGGGAATCACACCGGTTCACACTGCGGGTGCACGCCTGTGAGCCAAACACGCTTCCTTACACACACACCAAGGCCCACACCACACTCATGGGCCCGCACCACACCCACACACTGATTCACACCACGGATGCACGCGTGTGAGCCAAACACGCTTCCGCACACACACCCCAAGGCCCGCACCACGCCCACTCATGCCGGTTCACACCACAGGGGGAGACAGGTGTGAACAGAGCTCACGCCTCCCGGGAATCACACCGGTTCACACCGCGGGTGCACGTGTGTGAGCCAAACATGCTTCCTTACACACACACACCAAGGCCACCACACTCATGGGCTCACACCACACCCACTCACACCGGTTCACACCACAGGGGGAGACAGGTGTGAACCGAGCTTGCGCCTCCCGGGAATCACACCGGTTCACACCGCGGGTGCACGCGTGTGAGGCAAACACGCTTCCTTACACACACACCAAGGCCACCACACTCATGGGCTCACACCACACCCACTCACACCGGTTCACACCACAGGGGGAGACAGGTGTGAACAGAGCTCACGCCTCCCGGGAATCACACCGGTTCACACCGCGGGTGCACGTGTGTGAGCCAAACATGCTTCCTTACACACACCAAGGCCACCACACTCATGGGCTCACACCACACCCACTCACACCGGTTCACACCACAGGGGGAGACAGGTGTGAACAGAGCTCGCTCCTCCCAGGAATCACACGGGTTCACACCGTGTTTGCACCCGTGTGAGCCAAACACGCTTCCGCACACACACCAAGGCTCACACCACACTCATGGGCTCACACCACACCCACACACTGATTCACACCACGGATGCACACGTGTGAGCCTAACACGCTTCCGCACACACACCAAGGCCCACACCACGCCCACTCACGCCGGTTCACACTACAGGGGGAGACAGGTGTGAACCGGGCTCACGCCTCCCCGGGAATCACACACCAGTTCACACCGCGGGTGCAGGCGTGTGAGCCAAACACGCTTCCTTACACACACACCAAGGCCCACACCCCCGCCCACGCGGGTTCACACCTCGGGGAGGGAGGGGACAGGCGTGAGCCTCGTCCCGCCGCGGGCCCACACGGCCGCCTACGGGTTCACACCTCCCCCTCCCCTCCCCCCCGCAGGTGTGAACCTCCTGGCCTTCCTCACCGTCCCGGTGTGCTACGCCGCCATGTTCCGGTGCATCCGGAGGTCGGCGGCGGCGAGCAGGCGCGTGCGCCGGGACGCGGCCGTGGCCAGGCGTTTCCTCTGCATCGTGATCGCCAACGCCGCCTGCTGGGTCCCCGTGTTCGCCGTCAACGTCCTGTCCCTGCTGGGCGTGGACGTGCCCGGTGAGGCCTCCCCTCCCCCCCTCCCCTCCCCGGGGGGGGCGGGGGGAGGGGCCTTGCACGCGCAGACTCTGCCGTCCCCCCTCCCCGTCCCTGGGCGTGTGAGGCGGATGGAGGGGGGGCTTCCGGGTTGCTTCCGGGAGCGGGTCCTCTGCTTCCTCTTCCTCTTCCTCCTCTTCTTTCCCTCCTCTCCTTCCTCTTCCTCTTCCTCCTCTGCTTCCCCTCCTCTCCTTCCTTTTCCTCTTCCTCTTCCTCCTCTTCTTCCCCTCTTCTCCTTCCTCTTCCTCTTCCTCCTCTTCTTCCCCTCCTCTCCTTCCTCTTCCTCTTCCTCT
>NW_026589281.1:0-3947 GCF_907164565.1 Psammomys obesus | reverse complement strand
TCTTCTTCCTCTTCCTCCTCTTCTTCCTCCTCTTCTTCCCCTCCTCTTCTTCCTCTTTTTCTTCATCTTCTTCCTCTTTATCTTCTCCCACTTCCTCCGCTTCTTCCTCTTCCCCAATTCCTCTTCATCTTCCTCCTCTCCTTCCACTTCCTCTTCCTCTTCCCCTCCTCTCCTTCCTCTTCCTCTTCCTCTTCTTTCTCTCCCACTTCCTCCTCCTTTTTTCTTCTCTCCTTCCTCTCTTTCCCTCTTCTACCTCTTCTTCATATCTTCCTCTTTTTCTTCCTCCCAATTCCTCTCCATCCTCTTCTTCCTCTTCTACCTCTTCTTCATCATCTTCCTCTTCTTCCTCTCCTTCCTCTCCCACTTCCTCCTCTTCTTCTTTCTCCTCTCCTTCCTCTTTTTCCTGTTCTTCTTCCTTTTCTACCTCTTCTTCATCATCTTCCTCTTTTTCTTCCTCTTCTTCCTCCCAATTCCTCTCTATCCTCTTCTTTTTCTTCTTCTTCCTCTTCTACCTCTTCTTCATCTTTTTCCTTTTTCTTCCTCTTCTTTCTCCTCTTTTTCTTACTCTTCTTCCTCCTCTTCTTCCTCTTCCTCTTCATCCTCTTCTTCCCCTCTTCTTCCTCTTCCTTTTCTTCCTCTCCATCTTCTCCCGTTTCCTCCTCTTCTTCTTCCTCTCCCCCAATTCCTCTTCATCTTCCTCCTCTCCTTCCTCTTCTTCCTCTTCCTCTTTTTCTTATTCTTCTTCCTCCCAATTCCTCTCCATTCACTTCTCCCTCTTCTTCCTGTCCTTATTCCCCTTCCTCTTCCTTCTCTTCCTCCTCTTCATCTTCTCCCACTTCTTCCTCTTCCTCTTTTGGTTCTGCTTCTCCTTCCTCTTTTCCTTTTCCTCCACCTCTTTCTCTTCTTTTCCCTCCTTTCTCTTTTCATATTCTACTTCCTTTTCCTCCCCTTCTTCCCCTTCTTCCGCTTCCTCCTCCCCTTCCTCCTCCTCTTTTTCTTCTTCTCCTTCCTCCTTTTTGTCTTCTACCTCCTCTTCTTCCTTTTTTTGTCCTTCGTCCTCTTCTTCGTCCTCTTCTGTTTCCTACTCATCTCCTTCCGCTTCTTCCTTTTATTCCTCTTCCTCTTTTCCTTCCTCTTCTTCTACCTCTTCTTCTTCTTCCTCCTCTTGTTCTTCTATTTCCTCCTCTTCCTCCTCCTCTTTTTTCTATTCTTCCTCCTCTTTTTCTTTCTCTTCTTTCTTTTGTTTCTCTTCATCTTATTCTTCCTCTTCTAATTCTTTTTTGTCTCCTTTCTCCTCTTCTTCCCCTTCTTCTCCTTTCTCTTCTCAAATTCCTCTTCTTCCTCTTCCTTCCTGTTCTTCTCCTTCTTCCTCTACTTTTTACTCTTCCTAGTGTTATTCCTCTTCCTCTTTTTCTACCTCTTCTTCCTTTCTCCTCTTCCTCCTCTTCTTCTATCTCTTCTTCCTCTTTTTTTCCTCTTCTTCTACTTCTTCCACTGACTCTTCTTCCTCTTCCTTTTTCCTCCTCTTCTTTTTCCTCTTTTTCTTCCTCTTTCTTTTCCTCCTCTTCCTCTTCCTTTTCCTCTTCTTCTTTTTTCTCTTTTTCAGCTTCCTCTTCTTTTTCTTCCTCTTCTCCTTCCTCTTCCTTTTCTTTCTGTTCTTATTCATCCTCCTCTTCTTCCTCTTCTTCCTTTTGTTCTTCTTCCTCTTCTACTCTTCTCCTTCTTCCTCTTCCTTCCTCTTCCTCTTCTTTCCTCTTATTCTTCCACTTCCTCTCCTTCCCATTCTTCTCCTTCTTCCTATTCTTCCTCCTTTTCTTTCACTTCTTCCTCTTTCCCTTCTTTCTTCTCTTGTTCCTGTTTTCTTTATTCTTCCTCTCCTTCTTCTTCCTCTTTCTCTTCTTCCTCTTCTTCTAGTTCCTCCCCTTCCTTTCTCTTCTTCCTTTTCACCTCTTCCTTTTTTCCTTTTAATCTTCTTCTTCCATTTCTAATCCTTCCAATTCTTCCTCTTTTTCTTCCTCTTCTTCCATTTTCTTCTTTTTCATCCTCTTCTCCTTCTTTTTCCTGTTCTTCTTCCCCTTCATCTTCTTTTTCTTCCTGTTCTTCTTCCTCGTCCTCCTCTTCTTCCTCCTCTTCTTCCTGTCCTTTCTTTGCCTCTCCTTCCTTTTCCTTATTCTTTCTACTCCTCCTCCTCTACTTCCTCTTTTACCTCTTCTTCCTCTCTTCCTCTTCTACCTCTTCTTCCTTGTCTTCCTCTTCTTCCTCCTCTCCTTCCTATCTTCTTTCTTTGCCTCTCCTTCCTCTTCCTTACTCTTTTCATCCCTCTTTCTCCTCTACTTCCTCTTCCCCCTCTTCTTCCTCTCTCTCCTCCTCCTCTACCTCCTCTTCTTCTCCCTCCTCTTCTTTCTCTTTTGTTCTTCTTTTTCCTCTTCCTCTTCCTCTTGTACCTACTACTTTTAGCTTTGGTCTTTTTGATTTCCTGGAGCTTTCTCTCTCTCTCACTCTCTCTTCTCTCTCTTCCTCCTCTTTTTCCTCCTTGTCTTCCTCTTCTTCCTCCTCTTCTTCCTGTCTTCTTCCTTTGCCTCTCCTTTCTCTTCCTTATTCTTTCTATTCCTCTTCCTCTACTTCCTCTTCCCCTTTCTTCTTCCTCTCTCTCTTCCTCCTCTTCTTCCTCTTCTTCCTCCCTGTCTTCCTCCTCTTCCTGTCTTCTTCCTTTGCCTCTCCTTCCTCTTCCTTATCTTTCTATTCCTCTTCTTCCTCTACTTTTTCTTCTACCTCTTCTTCCTCTTTCTCTTCTCTCTCTCCCTCCTCTTCTTCCTGTCTTCTTCCTTTGCCTCTCCTTCCTCTTTCTTACTCATTCCATTCCTCTTCCTCCTCTACTTCCTCTTCTCCTTCTTCTTCCCGTTCTTCCCCTTCTTCCTTCTCTTGTCCCTGTTCTCTCTCTTCTCTCTCTTCTTCCTCTTCTTTCTCCTTGTCTTCCTCTCCTTCCTGTCTACTTTGCCTCTCCTTCCTCTTCCTTATTCTTTCTATTGCTCTTCCTCCTCTACTTCCTCTTCTACCTCTTCTTCCTCTTTCTCTTCTCTCTCTTCCTCCTCTTCTTCTTCCTGTCTTCTTTCGTTGCCTCTCCTTCATCTTCCTTATCTTTCTACTTCCTTTTCCCACTCTTCTTCCTCTCTCTCTTCTCTCTCTTCCTCCTCTTCTACCTCTTCTTCCTCCTTGTTTTCCTCTTCTTCCTCCTCATCTTCCTGTCTTCTTCCTTGCCTCTCCTCTTCCTTAGTCTTTCTACTCCTCTTCTTCCTCTACTTCCTCTTCTGCCTCTTCTTCCTCTCTCTTCTCTCTTCCTCCTCTTCTTCTCCCTCTTCTTCCTCTTCTTTCTCCTCTTTCTTTGCCTCTCCTTCCTCTTCCTTATCTTTCTACTCCTCTTCCTCCTCTACTTCCTCTTCTTCCTTTCTCTCTTCTCTCTCTTCCTCCTCTTCTTCCTCTTTTCTTCTTTTTCCTCTTCCTCTCTCTCTCTCTATATATGTTCACACATGACACTTCCTTCGCATGGATATAGAGTCACTCGTGACACTTCCTCTGTCCCCTCCCCCCAGGCACCATCACGGCGTGGATCGTGGTCTTCTTCCTGCCGGTGAACAGCGCCCTGAACCCCATCCTCTACACACTCACCACTTCCTCCTTCCGGGACAGGGCGAGGCAGCTGCTGCACAGGCGCTGGGGCCTGCCAAGGGGGAGGCTGCGTGTGTGGGCCCTGTGGGCCCCATCCTCCCCATCCCCCAACTCCCCCTCCTCTTCCCATTGTTCCTCCCCATCCCCCTCCTCCCTCTCCTCCCTCCCCTCCACCACCTCCTCTCCCTCCTCCTCCTCCTTTTCCTCTCCCTAGTTGTTCTCCTCCTCCTTCTACCCTTTCTTTTCCCCCTCCTTCCCCTGCTCCTCCCCTTCTCCCCCTC
>NW_026589280.1:0-3684 GCF_907164565.1 Psammomys obesus | reverse complement strand
ATCCGCCCTCACATACAGTGGTTCCTTGACCTAGGGCTGCTCAAAAGGTGCCAATCTGCCTGGAATACTCCATTGCTGCGAATTCAGAAGCCTGGGAGCAACGACTATTGACCTGTACAGGACTTGAGGGAAGTTAACAAATAGGTCATTGACTTACACCCTCCCATGCCCAACCCATATAACCTGTTGAGTTCCCTTCCCCCTGACAGGGTTTGGTATACAATACTGGACTTTAAGGATGCATTTTTTGTCTCGAACTCATCTCTACCAGCCAAGACATTTTTGCTTTTGAATGGAAAGACCCGGACTCAGGGGTCTCAGGCCAGCTTACATGGACTCAACTTCCTCAACGGTTTAAAAATTCTTCTACTATGTTTGATGAAGTCCTACTCCAGGACCTGGTGCACTTCTGGGCCACCAATCCCCAAGTAACTCTTCTCCAATATGTGGATGATATACTATTTGCTGCAGATTGTAAATAAACATGCCTTGAAGCCACTGATCAGCTGTTGTAAGAACTGGGTGAGCTCGGCTACAGAGCATAGGTGAAAAAGGCCCAGCTCTGCAGGAAACAGGTCAGTTAAGAGATGGCTATCGGAAGCTAGAAAAGAGACTGTATTTCATATTCCCCCTCCACAGACTACTGAACAACTGAGGAAAATTTTAGATACAGCGGGGTTTTGTTGGCTGTTGATTCCAGGATTTGCCAAGATGGCAGGCCCTCTGTATGCCCTTACAAAGGGCAATGACACTTTCATCTGGGGAAAGGATGAACAAGTTGCATTTGATAATATCAAACAAGCCTTAATATTAGCCCCAGCATTGGGACTCCCTGATATGACCAAACCCTTCCATCTCTATGTGTCCGAGAATCGGGGAATGGCCAAAGAGGTGACAACACAGAAAATTGGACCCTGGAAGAGACCGGTAGCCTATCTATCCAAAAAGCTTGATTCAGTAGCAGCAGGATGGCCAACCTGCCTGTGAATAATAGCAACATTGGCGGCACTAGTAAAAGATGCAGACAAACTGACTCTGGGACAGGACCTCACCATCTATGCTCCTCATGCCCTTGAACGTGTCATAAGGCAGCCACCAGATTACTGGCTCATGAATGCCCACATGGAACATTACCAGGCCTTGCTCTTGAATAATGATAGAGTCACCTTTGCCCTGGCTGTGGGGCTAAACCCTGCCACCTTATTGCAGGATCCAGAAATTCAGCCCCTGGAGCATGATTGTTTGCAGATTCTAGCAAAGGAACAGGGATTGCAAAAGGGCTTGAAAGATGAGCCTCTGCCTGATGCTGAGGTAACATACTATATGGATGGGAGCAGTTTTTTGAGAACAGGAAGAGAAAGGCAGGGGCAGCAGTGGTAGATGGACATAAGGCAATATGAGCCCAGGCGTTGCCGGAGGGCACATCTGTTCATTGAGCTGAATTGATTGCTTTAACCCAGGCATTAACTCTGGAAAAGGGCAAAAAGATAAACATCTACACTGATAGTTGGTACGCCTTATCAACAGCCCATGAGCACGGGGCCATCTATCAGCAGAGGGGCCTGCTAACATCAGCCAGTAAAGAGATAAAAAATTAAAACAAGATTTTGGCTTTGCTCAATGCCTTGTTGCTGCTGGACAAGGTAAGCATTATTCATTGCCCAGGACATCACAAGGGGACTTCCAGGGCAGCAAGGGGAAATAACATGGCCGATCAGGAGGCTAAAGCAACTGCTAGAGGAAACTGTCCCAGTGGTACTAACTGCTGAACTGCCCAGAGAAGAGTGACTCAACTACTAAGAAAGTGACTTAAAGGTAATATGGCAAAAATAGGAGATATTTGACACCGATGTGGGGGCATGGATTGACTCCAAAGGTAAGATCATTCTACCACAGGAAGACGCTGAGTGATTAATAACTCAGATGCATAAATGGACTCACTTGAGGATAAAGAAATTGGCTGAAGTTGCTCGCCAATCTCAGTACCGAACACTAAACCTCACCACCTTGACTGAGTGAGTGACTAGAGCGTGTGAACCTTGCCAGAGGGTAAACATAGGTGAGATTTTCCAGAGCCCAGGGAGGTGGCTGAGAGGAACTGTGGCAGCCTTTTTGGAGTTAATGGCAAATTTAGAGTTAATGGCATCTGAGCAGTGGAATCTGGCCTATTGGGTTTGGCTCTTTTCCAAAGTCCAGTTTCTTATAAACTGACCTTGGTGGTTCTACAGCAGACTGCTCTGACCCTGAGAAACTGTGTGCAACCATAATAACCAGATAGCAGGCTCTGTATAACCTTGAGTGAGCTCTCCTATGTTTTGAACAAGTAAAGCTCCTACATGAGAAACTGCTTGTACTTTTTTGCCTACTTAAGTGTTAGCCTGACATCCATTAAATTGACACCTGGATCAGCATGTAGACTTGGTGTCCTTCTCTGTGTCACCCTGTCTCTCTCTCTCTCTCCCAGCCCTCTCTCAGGTGGTATTCAGGTGTCACTGCTAGTCTGTGACAAGGAACTAGACCTGGAATGCATTAGAAAGAATATTTCACTGAAATTAAACTATCCAGGTATGGCAATAAATATCTCCTGGTTTTTGTGGACACTTTCTCAGGATGGGCAGAAGCTTTTCCCACAAAGAAAGAAACCTCCCTGGTCATGGCCAAAAAGATTCTGGAAGACATTTTCCTTGGTTTGGTATTCCAAAGGTAGTTGGGGCAAACAACGGACTAACCTTTGTTGTTCAGGTAAGCCAGGAGGTGGTCAGCTTTCTGGAGCTTGATTGGAAGTTACATTGTGCTTATAGACCTAAAAGTTCAGGACAGGTAGAGAGAATGAATAGAACTCTAAAAGAGACTCTCACCAAATTGAACATGAAGACTGGCAGTGACAGGGTGGTGCTCCTTCCCTTGGCCCTCTTTAGAGTCAGAAATACTCCCTCCCTAGTAGCTTAACTCCCTTTAGAACTACTATATGGATTCCTGTTCCCTGAGTCTTCTTGGTGACCACCTTGACATAACTAGTGGTAACTCTGACTTGTCCAGGCTGAAAGAACTGCAGCTTATTCAGAAAGAAATTTGGAGCAAGGTTGGCAATGCATATGTGCCTGGGTCTTTTTAGGTGCCCCATCAGTTCCACGTTGAAGATCTGGTATATGTGCAGTGACATGGCAGCCAGAATCTGGAACCTCGGTGGAAGGGTCCTTATTACATCCTCCTCACCACGCCAACTGCCGTCAAAGTACAGGGCATCACAGCTTGAATACACCTGTCACATATTAAGCCTGCTTTTCATCAACCTGCAACACCTGGAAAGTCCAAGCCTCCAGCTACCTCCTGAAACTGAAACTCATCAGGGACAATAAACTCTGACCCGAACTCGCCTTAGTCAGGGAACATATAAGTGCAGTTCAGGTCCTGATGCTCCAGAAAGAGTATCAACCTCTCCATGAGGTTGATCCACAATTTTAGGGTTAAAATTGAGGCAAAAGGGGGGGGTGTTAGGGACCACCTGGGAATGAGAAAAACAACTGTGATTATTTGAATTGAAGTCAGGTGTAGATAACTCTTGAAGGGAAGGGTCAACTCTTCTGAGAACAACTATCTACAACCACCTGTAAAGTATCTACAACCAGCTGTAAACTATCTACAAGCAGCTGTATACTATCTAAAACCAGGTGTAAACTATCT
>NW_026589279.1:0-1138 GCF_907164565.1 Psammomys obesus | reverse complement strand
GCAGAAATGCACTCACATACACAAAATAATTAAATCTTAAAAAATGGCGAGAGAGTGAAGGAGCCAGGTGTGGTGATACACACCTTTAATCCCAGCACTCAGGAGGCAGAGTCAGGAGATCTCTGTGAGTTGAGTCCAGCATGGGCTACAAAGTGTGTTCCAGGACAGCCAGAGTTACAGAGATAAACCATGTTTTGAAAGTCCAACACAAAACATAGAAACAGAAATCGAATTATAAGAAAATAAAACAAAAACAAACAAATTGAATAGGAGAAAATAAACAAACCAACAGAGGAAAAAAATTCAAGGACAGAGCTTGAGGAGGTGGGCACAATGATACTCTTTTGTAATCCCAGCACTCAGGGAAACAGAGAAACTCAGATTCCTATGAGTTGAAAGCCAGTCTGATCCAGCGTAGTCAAGGCTACACAGAGTATCCCGGTCTTAAAAAAAAAAAAAAGCATGAGTCATGTAGATGCAGATGGAGGACACTTTTGCACATATCCTGTGAAAACTTAAAACTGGCTTTTTCTGCCTCGGTTTTTTTCCCCTTCCCTTATCTTTGTCGTTTATCTCTGCGGGGGGGGGGCACACCATGCTCCTATTTCTCCTATCCACTCACTCTTCTTCCCATTTCTTCTCCTTATACAAAAACAATAAATAAATAAATAACAATGACAGAAAAACCACAAAGTTGGTAAACATAATATACAAGCAAAGTAATATAAAAGTAATATAAAAAGTAAAGAAAAATCCTGATAAAACTTTGTGAGACCAAGAACCTCCAAATATTTCACTGAGTTCATTTTGTGTTGGCATCAATAGTTGGTCACTGGGCCTGTTGGTCAGAGTGAGATTTGCATCCTCAAGGAGACTCCATTTGAGTGAACTCAATTTCCATTTGCAATAGGTTATCACTAGCTTCTGGGTTAGGGATGGAAGCTTGTGTCCACTCTACTCCACACTGACACTCCATGTGGTACAGACCCATGCAGGCCCTGTGCATGCTGCCTCAGTCTCTCTGGGTTCATATGTGCATTTTTCTTCTGGGTGTAAGAAGGCCTGGTTTCCTTGGTGTCCTTCATTCCATTTGGTTCTCACAGTCTTTCTTCCTCCTCATCCACAGGGTTCCCTGATC
>NW_026589278.1:0-2752 GCF_907164565.1 Psammomys obesus | reverse complement strand
TGAAGCAGCCTCTTATCACCACACCTGAGAGTAAAATGAATACATATACCCATAGCACTTCTTTGTTTTTTAAAGAAAACAAAATTACAAAATCTTCACTTCCGGGGTGATGGTGGTTGCTTATTTTGTGCTTTGGGATTAAACCCAGCTTTATGCAAGAAAGCAAGCATTCTATCTTTGAGATATATTCCCTGCCCTTTTTTCCTTGTTTTAAAGATTTATTTTTGTCTTTATGTGTCTATGTCTCCGCTCCATTTGTGTGGGTACCCATGGAGGCCAGATGAAGGTATTGGATCCCCTGGGGCTGGAGTTACAGGCATTTGTTAACTGTCCAATGTGAGTGCTGGGAACCAAACTACCATCCTCGGGAAGGTCGGGATGCACTCTTCACTGCTGAGCCATCCTCCAGCTGCTTCCTGTTTTTAAGAAATTGTATGTGTGTGTGCTTCCATGCGTATAAAGCATGTGCCTTGGGTGTCTGCAGTAGGGCCCTAAGAGCGTTGTTGTTGTTTCTAATACAAATAATTCTAGGATTTTTTTTCTTTTCTCCCCAACCTGTTCCCATTTTTCTTCCTTATTCCGTATTGAACCTTCTCGACAGGGATGCCCTGTGGCAGCAGTAGAGGCACTCTGCTCTTGTTCATCATTCCTCAAACAACTCCATTGCTTAGGCTCCTGGTATATACTCTGATGAAATTTAAAAAAAAAAAAAAGTTCTTACATTTCACTTTGAACAGAGATTCTCTGTATTGGGAATTATTTGCTGGGTTTTATCTAAAACAATCAGTGCAGTCTATTAAGTGAAACCTTAAACAAGGTATTGTAAGAGCCCCTGTGTTCACTGAGCAGGTAAGAGCTCAAATAAGTAAAAGGAATGGGTGTGCTTAGAGACAGTGGACCTTGTGGTAATCAAAATTGTGGTTTCTTCCAAAACAGATTCATTCCCGCAGAGAAAAGGAAACAGATGAAGAAAAGGCCATAGGGTAAATATGAGATAATCTTTCAAGGAGAACCTGAGAATTAGCAAAGGACTTGGAACTCACCTATCCTTCATCAGGCAGGAAGAAAAGTTACAGAAAGAATATTATCCCCTCTGTTGTTTTGCCTGGCTCCCAAAGAGGCAGCTGGAACTAGCATGGCTGCCTCCAGTGTCACCAGGTCACCAAAGAAAGAGGGTGAAATCATAGGCTTGGGCATTACCAGGTTTTGGTAGTGGGCATCTGCTCCGGCCAGAGGCTTTTGCAGTCTTTGGGGAAGAAACAGAGGAGCCTACCATGTTAGAGTTGAGGGCCTGTGAGTAGCAGAACACGAGCCCTTCTTGTACTGAGGAGGAAGCCCCATCTTCTCATCCCCTTGGTCACCTTTGGACCCTGATCTTTCTTGGAGTGACACAGATCTCATAGATCTATAGCTAGGAGGCACTGTGACTAATATGCACCTCTCTTCTCATGAGGAAATGGAGGCTTGAGGGCATGTCTGGCCTTGTGGTCATCCTTTAGGGCATGACAGAAAGAGGACCATTCTACCTGGGGGAGCCCATGTCCTTTAACTCCACAGTGTTCAGGCTTTGGTCAGGTTTCATTCCAAATCTGTACAGCGTATAGCTCTGCAAAATGCACTCTGACTTTTCTAAGTCTCTGTGGACTCCAAAAGGATAGCGAGTGTATGTTCTTACAACTCATTCATCACAGGCAGTCTGCAGGGTGAAATTCAGTGAGTTTCTGAGCTGTGCTGTAGCCTCAGGCATTGCACTTGGAGGATAAAGCAGCTAGGTAAACAGGAGTGCCCCCTCTCTCACCTCAGAAATTCTGTGAGAGTTGGCCTAAAGAGCACCAATGGGAAAGACTCTGGAGAGCAAAATGCTTCTGTGAGCCATATACAAAGATCTCCCTAGAGAGGCAATGTGGGGGCCCTTAGAACTAACTTGGAAGTTCCTAGAAGCCACACATGCATGGAATTGTTCTCATGTCCCAATGCTGGGGTGATTTTTCTTCTGAAGAGAGCCAGGATGTCCCACAGGAAACACACACACACACACACACACACAAACACACACAAATGACATGATCATTAACTGTCTTCTGTATGTGTTTTCTTTCAAGGAGTAAAAGCGAGGACAGTGAGGGTCAGGTAAGCTTGAGACTGAGTGCTGTGGCTGGAGAAGGCTGGGGTAAGCAAGACTAATGTCTCCCCTTCTGTTTTCTAGAGAAGATTTGCCTGGCTCAAGTGCCCTCAGTGGCTTAAAAACCTATTCACACGCAAGAAAGGTGCGACTCAGGATAAAGCAGTCAGAGAGTCCACCGCTGAGGAAGATATTACCATTCATGATATAACAGGGTAAATGTCTAGCTCAAAGAGGTGCTAAGGGCAAGTTGCTCATTTCAAAGTTTGAAATCCTTGGCATTGCTCTTCTTCCAGGGAGGAAACAAACAGGGATTCCATGCAGGCCCAGAAAACCTCAGTAACTGAAGCAGAAGAGAGTGAAGCAGTCGACGACGCTGAAGGCTCAGAATGACCTGCTACCATTAAATACATTACTTTTTATAGTTAGCCTTGTGACCTAAGTTTGATCTAGAACCTTAAGAAATAAGTAAGCTAAATGTGGTGGTTTGAATGAGAATGGCTTCCATAGGCTCATATATTTGAATAATTGGTCCCCTGTTGCTGGAGCTGTTTGGGAAGGATTAGGAGGTATGGCCTTTGTTGGAGAAGGTGTGTCACTGGGGATGGGCTTTCAGGTTTCAAAAGTTCA
>NW_026589277.1:0-40785 GCF_907164565.1 Psammomys obesus | reverse complement strand
CCCTAACCCCTAACCCCTAACCCCTAACCCCTAACCCTAACCCTAACCCTAACCCTAACCCTAACCCTAACCCTAACCCTAACCCTAACCCAGACGGTTGCAAACTCATGTCTCCACCCTCTTTATCTCTAAACCAACATGGGAGCTGGCCACGTGTTAGCACAGGCTGTAACTGATGATACCAAACGTAACTATTAGGTGTTGTCGATGGCATTGTTACTTCCTAAGATACAGCAAATCCTTTGAAACATTTGCAATTTTTCTATAACTTAAAGTTCTAACATTGTGATTAAATAAATTTTAAAACTAACTGCATAACAGTACAGAACAATTTTAAACTGTACGAATTATTCTTGCCATACCAAACCTATCATCCAGAATTTTTTTTCCTTAAAAGAGCATAAAAAAAAACCATTTTGCAATGAAGAATCACCAGACTTTAAAAAAATTACAACATATATTTAAACACATTTTTTTCTCAAATGATATTAACTCTATGACTTTTTTAGGATACATTCACTAACCTTCTGCAACATTTTGTATACCTTCAGGCTCCTAGCTTCGTTCTTGTCGCTTAACCAGACATTTTACTTTAGACATGTTGTTTTTTAAATATCTCTTGTTCTCTCCCTTGCTTTTCAGACGGGAAGTTAGTATGATATGGAAAGGATAGGAGCTCTACAAGGACCAAATATATCTGGGCACAGGGTCTTTTCTGAGACTGACACTCAACCAAGGACCATCTATGGATATAACCTAGAACTTCTGCTCGGATGTGGCCTGTGGTAGCTCAGTAACCAAGTAGTTTTCCAAAGTAAGGGGAACACGGACTATTTCTAACAGGATCTCAAGGGCAGGCTGTTTGACACCCCCCCCCCCCCAGGGGAGGAGCAGTCTGTTAGGCCACAGAGGGGGACTTTGCAGCCAGCCCTGAAGATACCTGATAAAACAGGGTCAGATGAAAGGGGAGGAGGTCCTCCCCTATCAGTGGACTTGGAAAGGGGCAGGGAGGAGACCAGGGAGGGAGTGTGGGTTTGGGGAGGGAATGAGGGAGCAGGATACAGCTGGGACACAGAGTTAACAAAATGTAACTAAAAAGAAAAATAAAATTAAAAAAAAAAACCTCTCATCAAAATCCTTTCTATTCTGACATGATCCTGCTGGAGCCCAGGGTCCAGGACTTGATTTTTATAGGCAAAGCAAAAACAAGTCATATTAATACAAAAAGAAGTTCTGAAACTGCGAAATTCTTTTTCTAGAATTACTTCTCTGTAGCAGACAAGGTGGTCCAAGGTCACATAAACAAACTCTAAGGAACTTAGAACAAGTTTTAAGGAACTTGGTGAAACTTCCTCTTTTCTGTCTCAAGGTGAAGACCAGGGTGGGTACATATTTTTCCATAAACAAAGCAGCTTAACAAGCAAACAGCTCTCCACAAGATACTTTGTAAAACTGCAATTTTCTCAATTAGTACAAGCCATATGCTTGTGCTATATTTATTTAGTAAAATAAATAAATACCAAAGTTTTTTGTTCTCCCCCAAAGGATCGAGAAAATGTTTCAAATTTTCTGTTAGACTACCCAAGATCATTGTCATTCCCAAATGCCTGATAAACTTTAAAGTTTTATAGCCTTAAACATTTTTAAAACCTGTTTTTGCAATATCATAATAAAGTACCCCTTTTGTAGAAGAGAAGTCACAAAGCATAACCATAATTTTAAAAGTCAAAACCAGATTTTAAAACCAGAATTTACCAGTGCAAACAATTTAATTTCTAAAACCAATACCAATTTAAAATAACTCATCCTTTTAACCTAGAAGGAAACGAAAATTATTTGACTAAGGTTCCCTCTTTTTTTTTTAACCATATCATGTGACTTTTTCAAGATGGCTGTCACATTACATTTCACGAGGTTATTTCAAGAAGGCAGAGTCATACCACGTGACAACCTATATTGTTGCCTTTAAACATATGCGTTTATAAACCTTATAAACACATAGGCACACATATACATTTTAAACAAGTTTGAATTTAACTTTTAAACATACCCAATCATTTTTGACCATATTAACTATGACCTACAGAGTATTAGTCAAAGATGAACATGATGGCCGTACATACAAAAACAAACAAATACTGCACAGACATTGAGACAAAAAACACTCACCAGCTGGCCAAATTTCCCGGGACCAAAACTGATTCTTCTGAGGCAGGCCTAGCATACTGACTCCTCCTGCTGCTACACCCCAGTGGGTGCAGGAGGCATGGCCCCTGCTGCCCCAGGAGACACCTAGTGGTGCTCACTGGGACCAGGCAGTCTGGGCCCGTGAGAGCAGAGCTTACAGTGTGGAGGGGTGACTATGCCCTGCCCCGGAGCCGGGAGTACAAGGTCACCGACTCCGCCATGTTGGACAAGGTCACTGTGCTCCGCCATGTTGGAAGTGTGTCTGGCAAAGGTCTAACAGTTTCACTTCCAACAGACACACAAAAAACCAAAACAGACTAGACAGATTACCCACCAAAATACTGATGAAGCTAGAGGCGTCCCCCTGAACTTCGGCAGCTGTGACCACCAGTGTATCCACATTGATCACGTCTTGTTACCCAGATAAAGACACCCCGAGGCCTGAGGAATTTTCAGAATAGAGTACAGATAATACTGCACACACAAACATTGCACAGAGACATTTAGACACCTACTGCCGGCATAAAAAACCTCCGGGTCAGGTTCCTGGAGTCTTGGGGTCCCAGGACGAGCCCCCAAAATGTTCTGCCCAGTTGACGAACCCCAAAAGACCAGGAATAACTAGACTCTGCTGCAAATACATGAGGTTCTTTTATTGTAAATTGCAAGCTGCAGCTTGGGCCCACACCCTCCACCGCCAAAGCAGTGGGAGCTGAGCGCCCTGTGCCCAGGTTAGTTGGGTGATTTAAAGATTCTGGTCCCTCCCAGCATGCCCAAGGCAGGAGCGATTCCTGCCTGGCAAGCATCTATTGGTCAAAATGCTACATTTTGAATTGATTGGCTATAGGAAGGTCCCCAGAACATTAATGACTTGGTGTCCCTCCCTAGGGGGATGGTCCAGTTTCCTAGCAACTGTATCTCTAGTGGGTGGGGAAAGAATGCAGTATGGCAGGTTATTCCCCTCAGGGCATTACTGGACCTCACCCAGCTAGTTCAGGCTTTAAACTTTAATAACTGCTCATTTTTAGTCTTTTGGTCTCTCAGTCCAGGCAGCCATCAGGGAGTAAAGCCTGCTGGATTCCTGTAGAGAAATTTCCTTGGCCAAACAGTTGGTCTTAATTCCAGTTTACTAATTGAGCAGGGGTGTTTTGTCCTTGTTGTAGTCCTATTTGTTGGTTATGTATTTCATTTTTTTCTATTCTGTAGCTGGCATTCATCTCCTCTGATGGGCCATTCTCAGGCTGAGGGGGTTTTGATACACATTGCCTAATAGCTGCTATCACTGGGAGAAAAGAGATAGACAGTTGATAGCCTTCCTGGGCTGATTCTTCTTCTTCTTCTTTGAACCAAATAAGCAACATGGGTCCAACATTTGGATCTGAGATACCTGTAGATAGTATTGAAACACCTCATTCCAGAATTCTAAGCCTTCCTTTTGGGAGATTTTAAGTACTCTAGATTTAAGTAGAGCTCTAGGGGAGCGGATTTGGAGCCTTTTCTGATGTGATGTTGAATTCGCCATAATAAGAAAGGAAGGAGAGTGCTAGAGACTTTTTATGGTCTCTGGGACTATCAGTTCAGACAAGTGAGAGGCTCTGAGGAGCACAAACTTGTAAAGTAAGGAGAGAAATTTACCAGTCCTCAGGATGGGGTGGTCATGCAAGATTTCACTACCTGTGCGAGAGAGCACTCTGGGGCCCAAGATTTTCCAATGGTTACTGTGGTGGGGGGCTTGAGGACTTCTAACAGTTTGAAGCCAGAGTCCTCACGAGGCCAGATTCTGTCTACTGTCTGTCACGGTGGGGGACCTTCACTTTCTTCTTTGCCAATCCTCAATGGAAGGCAGTCATAGAGCCTAAATGCCTTTTTTACAAAGTTAAAAATGGGGTACTCACCTCTCTTGGAGAAGTCCAGACCCCCACTACTTGGGTGTCAGTTTTGGTTCCCCTTCTTCCTGGAGGCTGCCTTCCAGCACCCCAAGAAGTCAGGAGGGGCTGGAGACAAGAAGTGTGCCTGGAATGGCTGGAGAGAACAGAATAGTACAAGGATCACAAACCCTGGCTAGCTAGTTCAACTTTAATTTCAGAGAACAAAGAATATATATTCTTAGGGGAGTGGTTAGGGGATTCCAAGAATAGGTATACATAATTGTTTGAAACTAGGTACTTCAAGGATGCTTGATTTGCATTATACAGCATGGTTTTATCACAAGAATAGAATGCCAGTGCTTGATTAACATTTAGATAGGCTCAGGGAAGGAAGAGTAGGAGGGAGCTGTGAAAGAGTCCATATATCAAGTGTGGCTTGGGGAATCTGTTATCTAAAGGCACTCTCTAGATGAAGTCAGGCAGATAGCATGGGAATCTCCCAGGGTTAGAGTTGTGCTTTTAACACCAAGATTGTAATGGCTATGAGGCAAGAACTGCAACCTCAACCAGCAGGATATCTTCAACATCCTGAATTTGTAAAAGAAGCATTATTAAAGCTTATTATTATTAAGTATTTATTATTATTATTATTATTATTATTATTATTATTATTATTAAAGCAGTGGTGGTTCAATATATGGAAATCCATCAATGAAAATTACCATATAAACAAACTGAAAGAAAAGAAATTACACAATCACCTCCTTAGATGCTGGAAAAACATTTGACAAAATCCAACACCTGTTCATGTTTATAGTTTTGGAGAGATCAGGGATACAAGGCACATACTTAAATGTAGTAAGGGCAATATACAGCAAGCATATACCCAACTTCAAAATGAATGGAGGGAAACTTAAAACAATCCCACTGTAATCAGGGACACCCACAGGCTGCCTACCCACTCTCTTAGTATCTCCTCAACATAGTACTAGAAGACCAAGCTAGAGCAATAATACACCTAATGGGAATAAAGGGGATACAAATTGGAAAGGACAAAATCAAAGTATCACTATTTGGAGATGACATGGCAGTATATATGAGTGACCTCAAATGTTCTACCACAGAATACCTACAGGTGATAAATACCTTCAGCAAAGTGGCTGGATACAAAATTAACTCACAAAATCAGTAGTGCTCCTGTATACAAAAGAAAAAGAGGACTGGAAAGATATTAGGGATACAACACCCTTCACAATAGGCACGAGTAATATAAAGTACCTTGTTGTAACTCTAAGCCAGCAAGTAGAAGACTAGTATGACAAGAAATTCAAGTCTCTGAAGAAAGAAATTAAAGAAGATATCAGAAGATGGAAAGATCTCCCATGTGATTGGAGTGGTAGAATTAACATAGTGAAAATTGCCATCTTCCCAAAAGCAATCTACAGAATCAGTGAAAATCTCATTAAAATAACAACTCAATTTTTTACACACATTGAAAGTACAATCCTCAACCTCATGTGGAAAACAAACAACAAACAAACAACCACTGACTCAGAATAGCTAAAACCACCATGTACAATAAGAGAACAACTTGAGGTATCTCCATTCCTGATCTCAAGTAGTACTGTAGAGCAACAATAATAAAAATGGTATGGTACTGGCATAGAAACAGACTGGTGGATCATTGGAATTGAATGGAAGAGCCAGAAATAATCCCATATACATACGAACGCCTGATATTTGATAAAGATGACAAAACTATAAAATGAAAAAAAAAGATAACATCTTCAACAAATGGTGCTATTCCAACTGGATGTCTACATGTAGAAAAATGCAAATCGACCCCTATATTTATGACCCCTGCACAAAGTTAAATTCCAAGTAGATCAAAAACCTCAACATGACACCAGACAAACCAAATCTGTTAGAACAAAAAGTTGGGAAGAGCCTTCAACTCATTGTCACAAGAAACAATTTCCTGAACAGAACACCAACAGCACAGGCTCTAAGATCAACAATCAATACATGGGACATCATGAAACTGAAAAGCTTCTGTAAAACAAAGGTCACTGTCAATAGAACAAAACAATAGCCTACAGACTGGGAAAAGTTCTTCATCAACTTTACATCTGACAGAGGGCTAATATGTAAAAAACTCAAGAAGGTTAACACCAACAAACCAAGTAATTCAATTAAAAATGGGGTCCCGGGCCACTTTCTTCCGCTTGGCCTTCTTTCCTTTTGGCATCTTGCTGAAGGCTAGGCTGGGGCAGCTGGTATAGAGGAAGACTTGGACCATTGTTGCTTTCACACAGGTTAACTTGGAAAATAAGGGTGCACTGGCTAACCTGGTGGAGGCTATTAGGACCAATTACAATGACTGATACAATGAGATCCACTGCAACTGGGCAAGCAATGTCCTGGGTCCTAAATATGTGGCTCACATTGCCAACCTGGAAAAGGCAAAGGCTAAAAAGCTTGCCACTAAATTGGGTTAAATGTACACTGCTAAGTTTTCTGTACATAAATATAATTACAAAATTTTTAAAAAGTACAAAGATAAACAGAGAATTCTCAACAGAGGAATATTGAATGACAGAGAAACACTTAAATGCTCAATGTCCTTAGTTATCTGGGAAATCAAAACAACCCTAAGATTCCATTTCACATCCATCAGAATGGCTAAGATCAAATACTGAAGGGACGCTGGAGAGGATGTGGGCAAAGAGGAAACCCTTCTCCATTGCTGGTGGGAATGTAAATGGGTACAACAACTTTGGAAATCAATCTGGCACTTTTTCAGAAAATTAAGAATAGTATTACCTTAAGATCCAGCTTGCTTTAGGCTGAGGTATTTGATCCTCTTGGAGTTTAGTTTTATGCAGGTAGATAAATGTGGATCTATTTGCATTTTTCTACTGTTGACATCTAGTTACACCAGCACAATTTGTTGAAGGTCCTATTTTTTTTTCATTTTATGGTTTTGGCTTTTTGGTCAAAAATCAAGTGTTTGTGTGTGTGTGTGTGTGTGTGTGTTTGTGTGTGTGTGTGTGTGTGAGGGGATGGAGAAGTGTTTCTGGGTCTTTGATTCAGTTTCCCTGTTTCACCAGTCTGTTTCTATGCCAGTACCATGCCATTTATATTACTATTGTTCTATGGTACAGCTTGAAACCAAAAGAGCTTTTATTATATAGGATTGTTTTAGCTGTTCTGTTTTTTTTCCCCATATGAAACTGAGAATTGTTCTTTCAAGGTATGTAAAGAATTGAGTTGGCATTTTTATGGGGATTGCATTTGAATCTGTCAATGGCTTTTGGTAAGATGACTATTTTTTACAGTGTTAATGCTACTGATCTTTCTTTCTTCAGAGACTTAAAATTCTTGTCATACAATTCTTCTGCTTGCTTGCTTAGAGTTACACCAAAGTATTTTGTTATTTGTGCCTATTTTGAAGGGTGTTGTTTCCCTAATTTCTTTCTCAGTCTTTTTTTTTTTTTTTTTGTATACAGGAGAGCTACTGATTTTTTTTTTTTCGAGTTAATTTTGTATCCAGCCATTTTGCTGAAGGTATTTATCACCTGCAGTTCCTTTGAAAAATTGTTAGGGTCACTTATCTATACTATTATATCATTCATGAACAGTGCTTCCTTATTTCTTTCCAATTTGTATCCCTTTGGTCTCGTTTATTTATTTGTCTTATTGCTCTACCTAGGACTTTAAGTACTATATTGAAGAGATAGGGAGAGAGTGGGCAGCCTTTTCTTTCCCTAATTTCAGTGGATTTGATTTAAGTTTCTCTCCATTAAGTTTGATGTTGTTCACAGGCTTGCTGTATATTGCCTTTACTGTGTTTTCCTATGCTCTTTGTATTCCTGATCTCTCCAAGACTTGTAACATGAATGGGTATTACATTTTTGTAGAAAGCTTTTTCAGCATTTAAGGAGATGATCATGTGTTTTTTTGTTCTTTCAGTTTGTTTATATGGTGGATTACACTGATGAATTTCTATATGTTGAACCATCACTGTATGCCTGGGATGAAGCATGCTTGGTTATGGTTGATATTTTTGATGTGTTCTTAGATTCAGTTTGTGAGTATTTTATTGATTATTTTTGCATTAATGTTCATAATGGTAATTGGTCTGAAATGCTTGTTGGGTCTTTGTGTGGTTTAGGTATAAAGGTGGCAATGGTCTCATAGTGAAAGACCCCCGCCTCACCCTAAGTTAAACATAGCTATGAGAAACTCTATAGGCTAGGTGGGGAACTGGAAAATTACTGAGAAACCTAGCTGTGTCACCCACTTGGGATATCTGCGGTCGGGCGCCTGAAACACTCTGGGCACCCAAGATAAGAACCGAGTACGTGACTCAGCTCACATCTGCCTTCCCGCCTTCCCTGTTCCGGGTACGTGACTCCGCTCACATCTGCCTTCCCGCCTTCCCTGTTCCGGGTACATGACCTAACTATGGCTTTGTTCAAACCGCCCAATCAGATCCCTATAACTATGCTTCTCGCTTTTGTAATCGTGCTTCTTGCTCCTGAGCCCTATAAAAACCTGTCACCCCAACCGAGAGGCGCGCAAAGTCCCCCGAATGACTTTCCGCCCCGGGTACCTGAGTATCCAATAAAACCTCTTGCTGTTTGCATCCGAACGCCTGGACTCGTTGATCCTTGGGCAGGGGTCTCTCAGACGGAAGATACCCTCCGGGGATCTTTCATTTGGAGGTCCCACCGAGATCTGAGACCCCCCACCCAGGGACCACCGACCCACCTTCGGGAGGTAAGCTGGCCAGCTGTCTTTTCTGTTGTATGTATCTGTCTTGTCTGTTGTGTGCTTCTGTGTCTGTTCTGTTTGCAATCTGAGACTTGATCAAGTCATCTGAATCAGGCGGAAAGTAAGAAGGGGTTGACGGACCCGGAACTTCTGTTCCACGATCTCTGGAAGACATTCCAGGGTGTCTGAGTGAGTCTGAGTTGAGTCCCACTGCTGACTCCCACCTGAGAGGGTCTGAGTGGGTTCGAGTCCCACCGGCTCTCACCTGAGAGAGTCTGAGTGGGTTCGAGTCCCACTGGCTCTCGTCTGAGAGGGTCTACTGTCGTGGGTTCGAGTCCCACTAGTCGTGGGTTCGAGTCCCACCGACTCTCATCTGAGCGGGAGCCAATCTTTGGCTCCCCGTCTGTTTGAAGTTTTGTTTTTGGTTTGGCGCCAGAATCGTGTCGCGCGCTGTGTTTGTGTCATTGTCTGTCTATTGTTCATTGGGTTTGTGTTTGGTGTTAGTCTCTCTGAAACCATGTCCCCCAACTTCATCAGTATCTGGAGGTGGTCTAGAACCACCCACCACTCAGGCTTCTGTGGCAGAGGAGCCAGAGCGGGAATCTAAAGGTCTGTTTTTACAGTACCCAGAAAGGGACTTGGGCCTGGGTACTCGTCCTGGAGGAATTTCTATAAGGCCTCACAGAACTTGTTTAAAATGTGTGCCTATGTGTTCATTAGATCTATGAACGCATATGTATAGTGTATCATGTGGTATGTAAAGTGCCTCAGTGCCTCGCCGCCATCTTGACTTTGCCATGTGGGTTGTGGTGTGACCTCCATCTTGGTGTGGGTTCAAAAAAAAAAAAAAAAAAAGAAAACCTTGGTCAAATAATTCTCATTTCCTTCTAGTTTAAAAGGATGAGTTGTTTTGGATTGATATTGGTTTTAAAAATTACATTGTTTACATTGGTAAATGCTGGTTTTAAAATCTGGTTTTAACTTTTAAAGATTATGGTTATAACTTGTGACTTATCTCCTACAAAAGGGGTACTTTATTTTGATATTGCAAAAACGGGTTTTAAAAAATTGTTTAAATGTTTAAGGCTATAAAATATTTAAAGTTTATCAGGCATTTGGGTATGACAATGATCTTGGGTAATCTGACAAAATTTAAAGGTTTCTCGATCCTTTGGGGAAAAATAAAAGTACTTTGATATTTATTTTATCAATTTTATTAAATGAAACCCAGCCATATGGTTTGTGCTAATTGAACAAAATTGCAGTTTTTAAAATGTATCTTATGGAGAGCTGTTTTTTTGTTAAGCTGTTTTGTTTATGGAAAAACATGTTACTACCCTTCAAAAAAAAAAAAAGGGGAAGTTTCAACAAGTTCCTTAAAGCTTGTTCTAAGTTCCTTAGAGTTTATGTGACCTTGGACCATCTTGTCTGCTACAGGGAAGTAATTTTAGAGAAAAAATTTGACAGTTTCATGCTTTGCCTATAAAAAGCAAATTGTGGACGCAGGGCTCCAGCAGGATCATGTTAGGATGAAAAGGATTTTGATGAGAGTTTGTAGGTTGTCTAAAAAGCAAGAGAGAGAGAGAAAAAAAGTAAGAATGTCTGGTTAAGCCAGAAAAAGGAAGCTAGGAACCTGAAGGTATATAGGATGTTGCCAAAGGTTAGTAGATGTATTATAAAAAGCCAGAGAGTTAATATGATTTAAAAAAAAACTGTATTTAAATGTGTTATAGTTCATTTAAAAGGCTGGTGATTCCTCATTACAAAATGTTTTCTTATGCTCTTGTAGAAAAAAAAAATTCTGGCTGATAGGGTTGGTATGGCTAGGATAATTCATACAGTTTAAAATTGTTCTGTACTGTAATGTTATGCAGTTGGTTCTAAAACTTATTTAATCACTAAGTTAAAAAAAATGTTGGTTGTGGGGGATTATAAATGCTCCACAATGTTTTCTGTATCATCATCAACACCTAATGGCTATGTTTGGGTCAGTCGCAGCCTGTGGTAGCCTAACACGTGGCTAGCCGCCATGATCTTCAGGGATAGAGAGCACGTGAAGCTGTATTTTTGCTGCCATATCTGTTTAGGGCTTCCAGCTGAGTTCAGTTACACGTGGTCAGCTGCCATGCTAGTCCAGAGAGAAAGAGGGTGGAGCCATGAGTTTGTGATCATTTTTGTTCAGGTATCTCAGTTATGTTCAGTCATCTGATTAGTGCTAAATGCAAAGCTTTTTACTGTTCAATTTTAATGCAAGTGGTAGAAGCAGCAAGATTTGCTAGGCTCTCTATGAACTGTATCTGATTAAAAGATTTGCTTTGATTTTAATTCAGAAAGAGCAGATTTAAAGTTATACTAACAATTGCAGTTGGTTATACCTAGTGTCTTTGTTTAGTTTTTTTTTCACACAGTTTAGAACAGATAATAAAGATAGACAAGGAATAACTCAGATATGCTGGCCCTCAAGCCCTCTCTGCCTCTTGTTTTTGGTTCAAGATGTGAGCTTTTATTTTTATTTATTTATATTTTTATTTATATTATTAATTTATTTATATTTTATTATGTGGCTCTAGTCAGCTGCTACTTCTACTCCATTGTCATGGACTCTAATACTGCTGAACCATAAGCTACAAATAAATAATTTCTTCTGCACATTTTATTTGCCATGGTGTTTTATCATAGCAACAGAAAAATAACTAATACAATATTCTTAGAAAATAAGAGTATACAAGAGAAAATGAAAGAAATCACATTAAATTGGCACTAATGGAGTCTTAATATATACATGTTTGAGTTTGTTAATGGTGAATTTGCCTGTTGAGGAAGCACAGATTACATATGTCTATGGATGATAACACAAATATGAACAAGCATCTTTGGAGTATCAAATAGCCTAGCTTGAAGCTTAAATATACAACATATTTTTGCATAAATAATAACCTCTGAATGTTGCTACAGTTATATTTAGCTTAAGTCTCTCTGGGGATATGCTGACAACATTTAAGGGAGCATCTTAGTTACTTTTAAATTACTGTACCAAAGCAGCATGACCAAGGCAACTTATTGTTGGAGTACTTTTTAAAAACTCTTCTATTTAGATATTTCTAATATCTCTTTTTCACTACTCCACCCCAATCTCTTCCAACACCTAACACCAGGTCAGAGAGAGAAAGGGTTAATGGGAGAAGGGGCACAGTTCCCTCTGCTGCTTCCTGCTGGTTAGGCTTGGGGGTTCCTTGGTGCCAGTCCAATCCTCTTTTTAGGAGATATCAAACTTCTTTTCTCACTGCATCAACAGCATCCAGGAGCCTTAGGGTGTTGGGAGGGGGAAAGCAGTAGTAGCCTTGTTCTTTCTCAGAGCTTCTTCACATGTTTCAGGACTGTCAGCCAAAACACAGTTAAGCAAACATGCCAACTAAAAGACTGACACAAAATAATACATTACTTTCTTTTTATAAAATATTTGTGTATGAGTATTTTTCCTTGCATGTGTGTTTATGAAAATTGTGTGTTTATGAAAATTGTGTATATCTGGTGCTCAGTGAAGACAGATAGGGTGTTACATCTCCTATAAGTATAGTTAGTTACAGTTGTGGGCTATCATGTGTGCTCTGGAAGATTGAGCCTCTGTTTTCTGTAGAGTAGTGGGTTGGGTCTCAGCTGCTGACTCATATCTCCAGCCAACATTACAAGTTCTTACACTACAATTGTACTGAAGGTAGATAGCAAAAGCTTTAGATTAAAACCTAATGTAATTTACTGTTAGATTTAAGTGTTAAAATAAGCCGGCCAATCATTGTAATAGAAAAAAAACTTATTGTTTAGGCTTTTACAATAGCATAAGTCTGGTGCATCACCTCTGCATTGAGAAACCCTATATTATTGATATCACAAATATGGCTATAGGACATATTCTGTATTTTTCCATCAGTGAATGTTGTCTCCCAAAGAAGGAGGAAAATTTCTCTTGTTACTCTTATCCCCTGATCCAGGTGGAATTTTGGGGACAGGGACGCTGAATCCTCCAAGGTTAGAACCAAAGCATGAGGACTAAATCATATTAATGCACAAGAATAGTCACCTAACAACACACTAGCATATAGTATGGAGAGTTTGTGTCAGATTAAATTATTTCTCCTTTAAATATTTGGAGTATAAGCACATTTTGTGAAACTCAACACATAATTCAACAAGAGTGATACTGTTAATCTTGTAAAGAATGAAGTTTACATCTAAATAGAGAAATATGCCTTAAGGGTTATTATTACAGTGAGACAGTGCTAGAATAGACTAGGAGACAATTCCTGGAAAGACAGTTTTGCCTTAAAATAATGTACTATTCTCCTGAAATGTCCTGGGCCCTTGTGAAATACCTGTTCACCACCACAGGGCTTGACTAGATCTGCCTATTTTTCTGAGGTTTTATTGGGAAAGTCATACTTATTAATGTTTTTCTTTTTGTCTTTTTCTTTAGATGCTGGACAAAACCTAAATATGTGTTTATACTTCTAATTCTAAGTTTCCTTGCTCCTTTTTCTAATGCTTCCCCCCGATACCTTTTGGCTGTCTGCCACTATATGACTTAGTTCCATGCTAGTTTACCATGTTCATTTTCCTGTGTGTCCAAATCTCCTATAAGATTTACAGCTTGTCTACTCTGAAGTTTTTCTTTAAAACATTAATAAATTCTCCAAAACTGCTGTTTGAGTCTGTTTTCTTTGAAACAGTGTCCTTTTAAAAATACTTTTATTAGTAAGACTAAGAACTTTAAGAAATGACACCAATTCCTCAAGTATCATATGATGTCTCCACCAAAGCTCTGAAGAATTTCCAATAACACTCCCTTTCTACTTTTTAATTATTTAATTAGAAGAGAACCAATTTGTATTCCTGAACCCTGAGGTAACACCAGTCCCATAATAAATATTCTGATTTATTCACAAAATGTCTCTACTTACAGCTACAAGAACAGTTCACAGGTCTCTTAATACATGAAATAAAAATTTTGCTGTGATCATGCGCCTTCCCATTCTCAGTTAATCCATATTATATAAATAGTGACTTTTTAGTTTATGCAGTGCCCTTGGAGATGCCATTTTCCAAACAGATTTGACTCTGTTTTTAAGGAAAAGTATGACTGAAGCCCAGGCTTAGAAACTGGACCGTCTCTCAGGCTCCAACCATTCAGTACAGACTGATTAATGACTTAGTCTTTTGAGTAGAAAACCAGACACCTTTCATAATTGTTGGAACAACTTATAACTGTGGGTATACATAAGCATACTGGAAAAATATAAAAGGATATTAGCCAGAGAATATACTGGACACACCAGACTGGAAAAAGGGTGAAATTCTTTCACATAAACACCATGAAGAAAGATACATGTAACACTGCACTGTGGCAGATGCACATGATTCCTACATTTGATACCCTGCAGGAATATCAATAACAAGGGACTCCACAATCATATCTGTTTCTTGGTGTTGATGCAGCCTATTCAACTACATACTTATACATAGTTTGAATGTCTACACCTGCATGCAACCCATTTCTTGCTTTGAGCCATGCTCAGTCATTTTAGTTTGGATTCCAGACCTTCAGATTTAAACCTGAAACCGACAGTTTCTACCAGCTGTTCCTTCTTCAGTGGCATTGCTCATTGACTATCTATAATGACTTGGATTAGATAGATTCTGAATCATCTTTAATCTGTTGGAGTTATTTTAACCTGCACTCATTCTGTGCACACACAGACACAGACACATACATATATCCACATTATATATTATATAAATAAATATAAGTAAAAGGAGAAAGATAAAGATATACTTACTCTGTTGTGTGCTGCAAGTAGTGATATCTGTAGATAAGGATGAAATAAAAGCATGGGCATTTTGCTCAGGTGAAATACGAAGGTAAACAGAAGAGTCTCAGGAATATACATGACTAAAAATCTTTTAGTATTTAGTACTCTGAAATTGACTAATTTTGTTGAGATCAGGGTATGGCCTACTCTAAATTACTATATAGAATGTAACTGTTTTTTTTTTGGGGGGGGGCAACTCATTGCTTGCAGAGTGTAAGAGAAGAGGCTTCTTTATGTGCTTCACTTTTCTTAACAGATGTCATGCCTTCAAATACTGACAAAAGACTGAATTGTCTTTGTAACAGATCTCCATGTTTGAGTTATTCTACTAGAAGTCTACATGATTTTTCTAAAAATACCTTCATGCAGAAAAAAAATTTTTAGCAAACAAATGAAGAGTACATTAAACTTATGTACTTTAGGAAGATAGTTTCTTATTCTTAAACTGAACACACACAAATGGTTCACTATTCAGCCAACATTCTTATTCTGTTCATATTTTGTTAATGTTAAATAGTTAATTATGCTTGCAATTATTCTTTACAAATTATGTCACTATAATTTTGGTGAATTTTTATAGTAATCATGTCAATTAGAATGTAGAAGCCAGTTTATTCATAACCAGTAGGAATGACTATTGATCTGTTTTATCTGTTACAGATATAAACTTTTTTTTCTCATAGAGATAGTTTAATAATCCAGTATGTGTTTGGTGCATTCTTTCCCACAGTACCAGGCATGCACTAAGCTCTTAATACAATAATAAAGTAGATGCTGTCAGATTCCACATATTCAGTGGTAAAGTTAGAGTGATGGCTGCTGATTGAACCTGTGGCTTCTGTAGCTTTGCTCAGTCTCTTCTTAAAAGCTTCTTCTTGAGTCCCCAGGGAAGAGGATTGCTTGCCTGCACTGCTGAAAATGTGTCCTCAAATTTTATTTCAGGCAATGATGAGTACCTGATTAATCTGATAGACTCTCCTGGACATGTGGACTTCTCCCCAGAAGTATCAACAGCAGTTCGCATGTGTGATAAATGCATCATTGTGGTGGATGCAATGGAGGGCGTCTGTACATAGGTGAGGGCTGTGATCTGAAATGCCCTTATATTTGATGGCTGAAGAGGGTGTAGAAAGAGGAGACAGTGATGATTGCTATTTGCTACTGACAGAGAGTGGGTTTTATATTTCACATCTGGCAGTGTGCCAGTCTGCAATGAAGTTCACCACCAAAGTCTTAAAGAGATCATAAGAGAAGCTGGCTACACCTTGATGGATGTGTCTGTGGTATCATCTTAGAATAGAGACTTAGCAAAAGCAAGAGAGTGTTGAGTTTGAGAGGGACCTGGAGGTTCTATTCCAGTGGTAAAGGTTTCCAAGTCCTGGAAGGCTGCTGACAGCATAGTACAATTCTCCCCCAGACAAGCCAGGCCTCTTCTCCTGGAGACTCAGGATGCACATGCATGTGTAGTCTTCCTACATAAGGAATTTCACTATTGCTCTTTTTTTTTTTTAAAAAAAAAAAAGAAGATCTATTTATTTATTATTTACGCAGCATTCTGCCTGCACACTGGAAAATGCACTAGATCTCACTATAGATGGTTATGAGCCACCATGTGGTTGCTGGAAATTGAACTTATAACCTTTGGAAGAACAACTAGTATTCTTAACCTCTGAGCCATTTCTCCAGCCCCTCACTATTACTCTTATTCATCCTTAATTCAGTATTTCTTTTTTTATCTTACTATATAGTTTTAATGTTTAAAAAATATGTAAAACATAATCACCAATATTGATTTCCTGAACTACGTTTTGCACAAAACTTGCTGTCTACTCAATAGCTTATTTCCTTTTTTAAATTTTATTTTTATGTATTAATTACAGCTTATTAATTTTGCATCCCAGATGTAGTCCCCTCCCTCATTCCCTCTCAATCTCACTCTTCTTCCCTCTCCTCCTCCCAAGCCCCTCTACAAGTCCACTGATAAGGGAGGTCCTCCTTCACTTCCATCAGACCCTAGCTTATCAGGTCTGATCAGGACTGGTTGCATTGTCCTCCTCCTGGCAAGGCTGATCCCCCCTCAGAGGGAGGTAACCAAAGAGCCAGCCACTGAGTTCATATCAAAGACAGTCCCTCTTCCCCTTACTAAGACACCCACTTGGATACGGAGCTGCCATGGGTTACATCTGAGCAGGGGTTCTAGGCTATCTACATGCATGGTTCTTGTTTGGAGTATCAGTCCCAGAAAAGACCCCTGTGCCCAAATTTTTGGGATATGTTGTTCTCCTTGTGGAGCTCGTGTCCTCTCCATGTCTTACTATCTCCCCCCTATTTCCTAAGATTTTCTGCACTCCTCCCAAAGTTTGGTTATGAGTCTCAACATCTGTTTTGATACACTGCTGGGTAGAATCTTTCAGAGACCATCTGTGGTAGGTTCCTGCCCTGTGTCCTGTTTTCTCTTTCTTCCAATATCCACCTGTTTGTCTTTCTGAGTGAAGATTGGTCATTTTACCCAGTGTCCTCCTTCTTGCTTAGCTTCTTTAGGTGTACAGATTTTAGTATGTTTATCCTATATTATATGGGCAATATTCCCTTATAAGTGAGTATCTGCCATGTGTGTCTTTCAGCTTCTGGGATACCTCACTCAGGAAGATCTTTTCTAGATTCCACCATCTACCTGCAAATTTCATGATTTCCTAGTTTTTAATTGCTGGGTAGTATTCCATTATGTGAATGTACCACAAGGTATATCTTTTCTGAACTTTTAATGGCAGTAATAAATTTCTTTATTCTTGAGACCACTTCTGTTTAGTTTTTCTGTTAATTGGAAAAACTGAATGCATAATCACTGATAATTACTTTCCTACTGAAGCCTTTATAGGAAACCCAGTAAGAAATCCAAGGAAATTCAATGCCAGAGGTTTTCATGCAAAAAACAATAAATCTAAAATGCTCTTAAATAAAAGGTTAGAACAGAAGGTAACCATTAAGGACCCAGAGTGTACTAAACTTGAATAGGCCCAACTTTTACAAAATTGTATAAATAAATATAGTAACAATGATTTATACTGATTGTGAGCCTGACAGGATCTAGAATCATATTAGAGACAAATATCTGGGGTGAGACTGTGAAGGAATTTCCAGAGTATATTGACTGAGATATGAAAATCCATCCTAAAGGCCAGACTAGGTGAAAAAGAGAAAGAGCTCTAAGAGCAAGCATTCACTCCTCTCTTTTTCCTGATTGTGGATACAATGTGAACAGCAGCCTCATGTTCTTCAACCATGTTTTCAGTACAGTGATAGCATTCCTCTTAATCTGTGAGCTAAAACAAACCATTCTTCACTTAAATCCTTGATGAACATTCTGGTACAGTAACAGGACAAGTAACTAATACAGAAAATTGGTACTGGAAGTAGAACCACAGCTGTGATACATGTGATGGTATTGTTCTTAGGCCTTTAGAATTGGTTTGCAGGAGGAAAAGAAGAGTTTTTTTGAGCTACAATAGCCCTTGAATACTGTAAGCAGAGTTTACTAGATCATTCTGGGGGAAGATTGCAAAACAATCTACGAAACATGGGCAGTGGAAGTCCACATTTCATGAAGGAAAAAAGACACTAAGAAGCTGGGATAGATGTCACTCTTCCTACACCCTGGCAAAGAATTACATGATATTCTGCTTTTGTCCTTATAATTTGATTGAGGATGAATTTCTTTGACAGAAAATTTTAAGATAATAAGGTGGTGAGGTTGTGCTGCAACTACTGCTAAGGGTTCTTCAGAAACGACCATGAGAAAGAGGGAAAAGAAATGAAGAATATGAAGTTTATAAGTAAAGTTGTATTAGCAAGAATAAAATTGCATACAAGGAGGGTAAAGCTGACAAAACATTTGTAATGAGTAAAGAGAAATATCATTTTTTTAATGTTAAGATATATATTAATTGTATTTCTTTTTAAATTTTAATTTTTTATATTAAAGTTTATTCACATTGTATCACAGCTGTAGCCCCCTCCCTTATTCCCTCTCAATCCCACCACCCCTCCCTCATCTCCTCACATGCCTCTAGGTCCTCCTCCGTCTCCATCTGACCCAAGCCCATCAGGTCTCATCAGGACTGGCTGCATTTTCTTTCTCTGTGGCCTGGTAAGGCTGCTCTCCTATGGGGGGGGGATCAAGAGCCAGTAACTGAGATTATGTCAGAGACAGCCCTTGTTCTCCTTAATAGGGAACCCACCTGGTTAATGAGCTGTCATGGGCTACATCTGTGCAGTGGTTCTAAGTTATCTCCATGCATGGTCCCTGGTTGGAGTATCAGTCTCAGAAGAGACCGCTGGGCTCAGCCTTCTTGGTTCTGTTGCTCTCCTTGTGGAGCGCCTTTCCCCTCCAGGTCTTTCTATCAACGCTTTCTTTTATAAGACTCCCAGCACTCTGTCCAAAGTATGGCTATGAGTCTCAGCATCAGCTTTGATACCCTATTGGATAGAGTCTTTCAGGGTTCCCCTGTGGTAGACTCCTGTCCCTGTTCCCTGTTTTCTCCCACTTCCAATGTCAATCACATTTGTCTTTTTGAGTGAGGATTGGTCATTTTACCCAGGGTCCTCCCTTGCTTAGCTTCTTTAGGTGTACAGATTTTGGTATGATTTATCCTGTATATAATATGACAAATATCCACTTATAAGTGAGTATCTACCATGTGTATCTTTCTGCTTCTGGGATACCTCACTCAGGATGATCTTTTCTAGATTTCACCATTTGCCTGCAAATTTCATGATTTTCTTGTTTTTAATTGCTAAGTAGTATTGCATTGTGTAAATGTACCACAATTTCTGTATCCATTCTCATTTGAGAGGCATTTGGATTATTTCCATGTTCTGGTTATTAATAAAGTTGCTATACACATGGTTGAGCAAGTGTCCTTGTTGTGTACTTGAGCATATTTTGGATATATGCCTAGGAGTGGTATAGCAGAATCTTGAGGAAGCATTATTCCTAGTTGTCTGAGAAAGTGCTAGATTGATTTCCAAGGTGGTTGTAGAAGTTTACATTATCACCAGCAATGGAGGAGGGTTCCCCTTTCTCCACATCCTAGAATACAGGGGGTTATGTCAATCTTCTTGTATCTGTTGAGGTTGCTTTGTGACCAACTACATGGTCTATTTTGGAGAAGATCCCATGAAGTGCTGTAAAGAAGTTATACTCTTTTGTGTTTGGGTGAAAAGATCTGTAGACATTTATTAGGACCATTTGATTTAGGGACTCTGTAAGTACCTTTATTTCCCTATTTGGTTTCCGTCTAGTTGATCTGTCCCTTGGTGAGAGTGGGGTGTTGAAGTCTCCCACTATTAACATGTTGGGATTGATGAGTGATTTAAGCTTTAATAATGTTTAATTTACAAATGTAGGTGCTCTTGTATTTGGGGCATAGATGTTCAGAATTGTGATGTCTTCTTGGTGGATTTTTCTTTTGATAAGAATGTAGTGACCCTCCTTATCTTTTTTGATTAATTTTGGTTGAAAGTCTATTTTATTTGATATTAGGATAGCTACTCCAGCTTGTTTTCTGGATCCATTTGCTTGAAAAACATTTCCCCAGCCCTTTACTCTGAGGTAGTGTTTATTTTTGTTTCAGAGGTGTGTTTCTTGAATGCAACAGAATTTTGGATCTTGTTTTCGCAAACATTCTGTTAGTCTGTGTCTTTATATTGGAGAGTTGAGTCCATTGATGTTGATAAATACTAGTGACCAATGAATGTTACTTTTTTTTTTTTTGATGTGGGATTGGTTGTGTTGCTGTGTTTCATTGCTTGTATTCTTTTTTTTTGTGTGTGTGTCTGTGTAGTTATATTTTCTTATGTTTCCTCGGATGTAGTTGTTTTCGTTGGGTTGGAATTTCCCTTCTAGTAACTTCTGTAGGGCTGGGTTACTGTGTAGATATTGTTTAAATTTGGTTTTGTCATGGAATATTTTGAATTCTCTATGTTGATTGAAAGTTTTGCTGGGTATAGTAGTCTGGGTTGGCATCTGTGGTCCCTTAAGGTCTGCATGATTTCTGTCCAGGCCCTTCTGGCTTTCATAGTTTCTGTTGAGAAATCTGGTGTGATTCTGATGGGTCTACCTTCATATGTTACTTGGCCTTTTCCCTTTCTGCTTTTAATTTTTTTTCTTTGTTCTGTAGGTTCAGTGTTTTGACTATGATGTGACATGAAGAACTTCTTTTCTGGTCTAGTCTATTTGGTGTTCTTTAGGCCTCTTGTATGTATATGGACATCTCTTTCTTTAAGTTGGGAAATTTTTTCTTCTATAATTTTCTTGAACATATTTTCTGGACCTTGGAGCCTGATGTCTTTTTTTTCATCTACTCCTATTATTCTTAGATTTTGTCTTTTCATGGTATCCTTGATTTCTTGGATGATTTGTGTTTGGAAGTTTTCTGATTTTATTTTTTCTTTGAGAGTCGTGTCAATTTCTTCAAGTGTATCTTTGGCACCTGAGATTCTCTCTTCCATCTCTTGTTTTCTGTTGGTGATGCTTACCTTTGTAGTTCGTTATCTTTTCTCTATATTCTCCAGCTCCAGAGTTTTCTCTGTTTGTGTTTTCTTTATTGATTCTAATTCTGTTTTCATGTCTTGCACCATTTCCTTCATCTGATTTAATGTGGAGTCCTGTTTTTCAATGATGGCTTCTATTTTTTTGTCTGTTTCCTCACTATATATTGCTAATTGTGCCTCTACTTGTTTGGCTGTATTTGCTGTATTTCTTTGAGAGCTTTGTTCATTTCTTCTTTATTTGCCTCCATTTGTGTGGTTATTTCTTTGAGAGCGTTGTTCATTTCCTCTTTGTTTGCCTCAATTTTCGTGGCCATTTCTCTGAGAGCTTTGTTTATTTCCTCTTTGTTCGTCTCAATTTATGTGGCCATGTCTCTGAGGGATTTGTTCATTTCCTCTTTATGAGCCTCTAATACCTGGAGAAATATAGTTTTAAAGTCCTTTACTTGTGTATTTAGTGAATTGAAGTGTCCATTGATTCAGGGGGTTGCTGGTGAAGCCATGGTGTCCTGATTTTTGTAAGGGGGTGTTCTTACGTCTGCCTCTGGCCATCTGGTTATCTATAGCCCTCACTGTTTGTTCCTGGAGTCTGTAGTTCAGGCTAGGACCATCTCTGTTTTCTGGACTGTTTTTTCAGAAAGATGAGAGAGGTTCACTGGTTTGGGAGTGTGTGTTGTGGTTTCAGCTTTACCTAAGTAAGGAATGTGATGCTGGCGCTATTCACAGGCCCTTTTAGCTGGTGCAGTTTGCATGCGTGTATTCCCTGACTATCACAGTGGCCTGCAGGTCACTGGTATGCAGCTCTGCTTGAGATCCACTAATTGTTTGCCTGGATTTCACTTGTAGTCACGCAGGGCAGAGAGTCTTCAGTGTTAGGATCACTATCCCAAGAATCCTTGTGATGCCCACACTAGGGGTGTGGGTGGTAAGGATCTGTTGTCTGGTGGCTTGCGTAGAGAGGCCCTGGGTCTGGAACAAACACTCCCTAGAAGGCACACTCACTCCCTTGCAAGACCAGTTGAAATGCACAGGGGTTCCCCTTTCTCTCTACTCTCTGGTTTGATCTTGAAGGGGCAAATTCAGGTGTAGGCTAACAGTCAGCTCAGTGGCGCTGTAGTAGCAGGACTTGGTATCCATCTGCTGTGTGCCACCTCTCTGACCGTCCCCTCTGCCAGGGAAGGCTTATGGTGGCTGGTCCTGGGGTAGCCCTGGAAAGAGTTGGGTTGAGTGCCCTCAGTCCCAGGTCCAGAACCGGGGTCTCTCTTCCAGGGACCGCTGGGTGCGCTGGAGCCGAGATGCTATAGCTTGTGGCAGAATCTGTAGGCTGCCTCTCCGTCCTTCCCCTCTGCTAGGGCAAGCTTATGGCAGCATTCTTAGGGGAGTTCCAGGAAGGGTTGGGTATTCTCAGTCCCTGATCCTGAGCTGGGGACTGATCTGCCAGGGGCTGCCAGTTTTAGAGCTTTGTGCTAGACCTTATTGTGGCTGGACCCAGGAGAGTGTCAGAAGTGTTGACTGACCTCAGTCCCAGATCTCAAGCTGGGATTTGTTTGCTAGGAGCAGCCGGCAGCACTGGGCCTGGGCGCTGTGAACCTGCAGTGCACCTCTCTGTCCTTCAGCTCTGCCAGGGCAGGGTTACGGCAGCATTCTTGGGGGAGTACCCGAAAGGATTGGGTATTCTCAGCCCCAGATCTCGGGGTTTCTTTGGTAGAAGCTGCCACTCTCGCTGGGGCTGGAGTACAGACAGTGTGATCTGAGGCAGATTCTGCTGCCTGCCTCCTGCCTCCTCCAAAGAGGGAGTAGGGAGTTGGATATGGGGAAGTGCCTAGGGATCACCTCCTGGGGTGTCTTCTCCCGAAAGAGTCTGCCAGTGAGCTGATTCTAGATGGACTCAGTTCATGGTTAGTCTCTTTCTTCCTGGAAACCTATATAACTCTGTTCTGAGTTGATCATCCCTTTCACTCACCAATTTCGGCATTGCAAGTCCTTTGCCCCTCAGATAAGATACACACTAGCCTGGATATTAGCCCTCTCTAATATCATAGGGTTGGTGAAGATCCTTTCCCAGTCTGTAGGCTGTCGTTTTGTTCTGACTACAGTGTCTTTTGCTTTACAGAAGTTTTTCATTTTCATGAGGTCCTATTTATTTATTGTTGATCTTAGAGCCTGTGCTGTTGGTGTTTTGTTCAGGAAGTTGTCTCCTGTGCCAATGAGTTCTAGGCTCTTCCCCATTTTTTCTTCTAACAGATTTAGTATATCTGGATTTATGTTGAGCTCTTTGATCCACTGGGACTTTAAGTTTGTGCAGGCTGATAAATGTGGATTTATTTGCATTTTTTTCCATGTAGACAACCAGTTAGACCAGCACCACTTGTTGAAGATGTTGTCTTTTTTCCATTGCTGGATATTGTTTTTACTATGTTTAGGTACATGCCTTGTATCCCTGATCTCTCCAAGACTTTAAACATGAATGGGTGTTGGACTTTGTCAAATGCTTTTTCGGCATGTAAGGAGAGATCATGTGGGTTTTTCTCTTTCAGTTTGTTCATATGGTGGATTACATTGATGGATTCTCTTTATTGAATCACCCCTGAATGCCTGGGGTGAATCCTGCGCGGTCATGGTTGATGATATATTTGATGTGTTCTTGGATTCTGTTTGCAAGTACTTTATTGAGTATTTTTGCCTTAATGTTCATAGAAGAGATAGGTCTGAAGTTCTCTTTTTTTGTTTTTGGGCAAGGTGACTGTGGCTTCATAGAATAAGTTTGGTAAAGTTACTTTGGTTTCTATTTTGTGGAATAGTTTGAAATTTTGGTAGAATTATGCCTTGAAACCATCTGGCCCTGGGATTTTTTTTTGGAAGGGAGACTTTGATGACTGTTTCTATTTCATTGGGGGATAGAGGACTATTCAATCTATTTACCTGATCTTGATTTTATTTTGCTAAATGGAATCTATCAAGATCATTGTCCATTTCCTTTAGATTTTCAAATTTTGTGGCATGTAGGCTTTTGTAATAAGACCTAATGATTGTTTGGATGTCCTCAGTGTCTGTTGTTATGTCCCCTTTGGTTTCTGATTTTGCTGCTTTGGACAGTTTCTCTCTGCCTTTTAGTTAGTTTGGCTAAGGGTTTGTCTATCTTTTTTATTTTTCTCAAAGAACCAGCTCTTGGTTTCATTGATTCATTGAATTGTTTTATTTGTTTCGAATTTATTGATTTCAGCCCTGAGTTTGATCATTCCCAGCCATCTACTCCTCTTGCATGTGTCTGCTTCTTTTTTCCTAGAGTTTTCAAGTGTGCCATTAAGTTGCTTGCATAAGATGTTTCAAATGTCTTCTCAAAGGCACATAGTGCTATGAATTTTCCTCTTAGCATTGTTTTTATTGTGTCCCTTAAGTTTGGGTATGTAGTGACTTCATTTTCATTGAATTCTAGGAAGTCTTTAATTTCTGTCTTTATTTCTTCCCTAACCCAGGTGTCATTGAGTAGCAAGCTATTCAGTTTATATGTGTGTGCTCATTTTTTCTTGTTTCTATTGTTGTTGAGGTCCAGCTTTAATCCATGGTGGTCAGATAAGATACAAGGGATTATTTCAATTTTCTTGTATCTGTTGAGGCTTGCTTTGTGACCATCTATATGGTCTGCTTTTGAGACAGTTTCATGAGGTGTTGAAAAGAAGTTATACTCTTGAATTTGGGCAAAAAGTCCTGGAGACATCTATTAGGTCCATTTGATTTAGGACCTCTGTAAGTGTCATTATTTCCCTATTTAGTTTTTGTCTAGATGATCTGTCTCTTGGTAAGAGTGGACTGTTGAAATCTCCCACTATTAAGATGTTGGGATTAATGTGTGGTTTCGTTTTTAATAATGATTCATTTAAAAATGTAGGTGCTTTCTTATTTAGGGCATAGATATTCAGAATTGTGATATCTTCCTGATAGATTTTTCCTTTGATGAGAATGAAGTGTCCCTCCTCATCATCTTAATTTTGGTTGAATGCCTATTTTATTAGGTATTAGGATAGCTGTCCCAGCTTCTTTTCTGTGTCCATTTGCTTGAAAGACATTCTTCCAGCCCTCTGAGGTAGTGTTTATTTTTGTTGCAGAGGTGTGTTTCTTTGGTGCAGCAGAATGTTGGATCCTGTTTCCCCAACCATTCTGTTAGTTTGTGTCTATTTATTGGAGAGTTTATTCCATTGATGTTGATAGGTAATAGTGACTAATGGATGTTAGTTTCTTTTACTGTGGAGTTGGAGGTGTTACTGTGTTTCATTGTTTGTTTTCGTTTAATATACTCATTTGAAGTCATCTGTATCCTATGCTTTCCTGGGTTTGTTGTTGTTGTTTGGTTTTTTTTTTATTGGAGTGTTCTCCCGAGTATCTTCTGTAGGGCTGGTTTTCTGTGGAGATATTAAGTTTAGTTTTGTCATGGAATATTTTCTTTTCTCCATCTATGTTGATTGAATGCTTTGCTGGGTATAGTAGACTGGGTTGGCATCTGTGGTCCCTTAAAGTCTGCATGACATCTGCCCAAGCCCTTCTGGCTTTCATAGTTTTTGTTGAGAAATCTGGTGTGATTCTGATAGGTCTATCTTTATTTGTTACTTGGCCTTTTTCCCTTGCTGCTTTTAATATCTTTTCTTTGTTCTGTAAATTTAGTGTTTTGACTAGGTTGTGACATGAGAAGTTTCTTTTCTGGTCGAGTATATTTGTTGTTCTGTAGGCCTCTTGTATGTTTATGGACATCTCTTTAAGTTGGGAAATTTTTCTTCTATGATTTTCTTGAAAATATTTTCAGGACCTTGGAGCCTGGAATCTTTTTTTTTCCACCTATTCCTATTATTTTTAGATTTTGTCTTTTCATGGCATCCTTGATTTCTTGGATAATTTATATTTGGAATTTTTCTGATCTTTCTCTTTCTTTGAGAGATTTATCAGTTTCTGCAAGTGTATCATCAGCACCTGAGATTATCTCTTACATCCTTTGTATTTTCCTGGTGATGCTTACTTTTGTGGTTCCTGATCTTTTCTCTAAGTTCTCCAGCTCCAGGGTTTTCTCTGTTTGTATTTTCTTTATTGATTCCAATTCTTTTTTCCATGACTTGCACTATTTCCTTCATATATTTCAATGTGAATTCCTGTCTCTCTAGATGGCCTCTATTTTTTTTTTTTTGTTGTTGTTGTTTGTTTCCTGTATATATGCCACTATTTGTGCTTCTATTTGTTTGGCTGTATTTGCCTGTGTTTCTTTGAGAGCTTTGTTCATTTCCTCTTTGTTTGGCTATTTCATTAACAGATTTGTCTATTTCCTCTTTATGTCCCTCTAATAACTGCATAAGCATAACTCTGAAATAATTTTCCTTTGTTTCTGATGAATTGGAATATCATTGATTTTGGGTGTTGCTGGTGAAGCCATGATGTCCTTATTTTTTGTTCAATGTGTTTTTATGCTGACCTCTGGCCATATGCTCATCTTTCTCTGGTGTCTGAGAGAGTGCATTGGTGTTTCAGCTGTACCTAAGGGAGGAATATTGTAGGCAAAAGCAAGGGTGAGTATGTGAATGGAAGTGTGCCTTGAAAGACAGGGTCTTAGAGAGTATAGATGCCTGGAATGTGGGGCAGGGGGTGGTGCAGATGCAGGAGGGGGTGTGGGTGCTGCGCTGTTTGTGGGCACAATGCATATGAGCATATTTCCTAAATACCTCAGTGGCTTACTGACCTGTCATACTGTCTTTCTGGTATTCAGACCTGTCTGGGCTCCAAGAATTGTTTACCTTGACTCCACTGATAGACTCACAGAACGGGGTTTCAATGTTGAGAATGCTGTCCCAAGAATCTCAATGTTGCCCACAGTGGGGCTGTGGGTGGCAGGGATCCAATGTCTACCTGCAGTGGGAGAGGGACCCTGGATCTGGGGCTCTGAATGCACTCACTTGAAGGCACACTCACTATCTAGCAGGCCTAATTGGAAAGCACAGGGGTTCCAGGTGTTCTTTACTCTCACATTTGGGCCTGCTGGGGCAAATGTGAGTGTAGGAGATCAGTCAGCTCAGTGGTGCTGCAGCCACAGAACTTTGAGGCTGATATATTGGACAGCTGTGAGTCCAACCACAGCGTGAGAACTGGGAGGCTGCAGGTACAGATGCCTGTTGGGAGGCCCTGGGGGGATCATACAGTTACCTGTTGACCTGAGAGGCTCAATCGGCCTTGGTGGCCCATACAGCTTGCCACCTGCCACTGAGGGACTTAGAAGCCTGTCTTTGTTGTCTCAGTTACAGAACATGGAGTTCTGTGCTAGAAGCAGTAGGCACTGTTGACTGCCTCCACCAAGGAGGGAGGAGGAAGGCCCAACAAGGGGAAGTGCAGGGGGATTGAATATTCACCCCTATCAGTCACTGGAGAAATCTGTAGGTGACCTCGATCCAAATGGTCTCAGCTCATGGGTTGTCCCTTCTCACCCAGGAAGCCTCAGTGTAGATGTTCTGGCTTCAGCTGCCCCTCCACTCAATGATTTCAGAGTTTCAGATCCTCTGCCCCTCAGATATGGTGTGTGCTGGTTGCTGCCATCTTGGATCACCTCTATAAGACTTACAGCTTCTCTTTGAGATTTTCCTTTAAAACACTAATAAATTCTCCTCAAATTCTGCTTTAATCTGTCCTTTGTCCTTGTGAGTCCTTCTTTTACCTAATTTTATGTGATATGACTAGCAACCCTAAGAGGTGACCATAATTTCTCGAGTATCATATGATAGCATTCCAGGTGTCCCCCCAAAGTCTTTCCTACATTTTATTTCACTAGCAGAGAACAAATTTCTCTTCCTAACTCTTAAATGGCATCTCAAAATAAATACTCTTTTTTTACGATAGGTCCTCAGTTACAGGTATCAGAATAGGCCAAGGTCATTCAATACATGAAATAGTAATGTTGCTGAGGTCACTGTCTGCCTTATTCTAAGTTACTCCATATTGTATATGAAAGGGTTAGACTAACTTTGTAACCTGTATGTCTTCTAAAGCCTATAGTTTTGAGTTTTAGGTTCAGGTTAAGCTAAAGCCTCTTAGTACCTTTCCAGAGAATGAAGAAATGTGACCCTATCTGTGAGGACAGATGTTAAAAAAAGTGAGCAAGCAATGACCTTCACTCAGCAAAAAGAAGGACCAGACACTTGTCTTCGAGACAGTGTTTCTTAGCAACCAACCCAGACTTCTTCTGAGTAGCTTCTGACCTCCAGCCAAGAGTCTGCAGCCCCAATCTTCAAAGATGAGCTAACCACCCCCACCTTCAATTGCAGCTGCACCCACACTTGGCAGGACTGGCCAAGCTTGAGCACCTAAGACTAACCAATTATCTTACTTTATAGCTTCCTCATCCAATCCTAAATTGCCAAAACTGCAACTTCAAATTTCCCACAATTTTTCTTTTAAAAACCTAAAGGCCTTTGTCTCCCAGCACCACTCTTTGCTGACAGGCAGGGGTGACCCCGTTGCGCAATGGTTAATAAACCTCTTGCTTTTGCAACGAATCGTGGTCTGTGGGGGTTTCTGGGAAGGGCATGATCTTGAACTCCTGAGCTGTGAGACCCCAGGTCTTACATATAACATTCTCTTTTCAGTCCATGGGGTGATCTTGGAGGCTCCATTTTCCAAATAGATTTGACTCTGTTTTGAGGTGAAAGTATGATGGAAACCCATAGGTAGAGCCATCTCTCAGGCCTCACCCTTTCACTACAGACTGATTAATGAGTTATTCCTTTGAGTAGAAAGACAGCCACATTACATAACTGTTGGATCCACTTAGCACTGTGGAGGTACATAAGCATACTGAAACAATATCAAGGAATCTCCACCCAAGAACCTACTGGACACAAAAGATTGTAGAAAGGGTGAAATGCTCTCACACAGACTCCACAAAGTGAGGGGCATGTAACGTTGTACTGTCATGGATGCACATGAATCCATCATTTGATTGCCAGTAGAATCATCAATGACAAGGAGGTCCACAATCGGATCTATTCTGTGGTGTTGATTCAGCTTACTCAACTGCCTACCTATACACCGTTTGTGTATATAGACTGGCATGTGACAGATTTTTGCTTTGGTCTCTGCTCACTCACTTTACCTTGGCTTCTACAGACTCAAAACTGACATGAAAAGTTTCCACTAGCTGTTCCTTATTCATTGGTATTGTTCACTTTATATCTATAGTAACTTGCATTAGATTAACTCTGAAGCATCTTTAATCTGTTGCAGCCACTTTAACTAGCATTCATGGGATAATTATATATTTACTCTGTTGTGTAAGTATATTATCAGTAAATAAGGGTCTAATAAAAGAATGGTCATTCACCTCAGGCAAGATAAAAATGTATAGAGAAGAATCTCAAGATTATTCATGACTAAAAGTATTATAGTACCTTGAAATTGATGGTAGCTTTGTTGAGATCAGAGTATTTCCTACTCTGATGTATTTCCCACTCTATGATGTATAACGGTGATATTTTAGGCAATCCATTTCTTGGGAAGTACTGGGGACAAGGTATTTCATGTGCTTCAATTTCTTAACAGATACTGTGTCCTAAACTACTGAACATTTTCTCATAACACAGGACTGACTCAATAAACTATACTATTTCCAAGGCAACCCTAGGGTGATTTATACTTGTTTGACTATGTGAATGATTTCCATATTTGAGTCACTCTACAAGAAGTCCACACAATTGTTCTAAACATCACTTCATGTAGAAAGAAAGTTTCAGCAAACACAGTAAAAAATGTATCTTAAACTTCTGCGTTTTAAGACAGATTAGTTTATTCTTCTTAAGCTGAACCCACACAAAATTTTCACTATCCACGCAACATTTCTTAGTCCTTTTGTAATCTGTTAATATGAGATAGTTAATTCTTCTTCTTCTTATTCTTCACAATCAAATTGTATATACTTTTGGTGAACCTAGGAGCCAATTTTACATAAACAGTAGGAATGGATATTCTCTATCTTTAGATACAGATGTAACCTTTATGTTTAAAGTTGCTATTCATGTAGCACATTGCCTGGTGAGGGTACAATACAAGTTCTCTCTTTGATTTTTGTGTGTTTGATATAGTATAGCATGTAATAAAATTTACTGTTTATCAAGTAATGACAGGTTTCTTATTTTTTTAATTTAATTCACTTCAGTGTGTTAACTGTAAACTAGTACTGATGGGGCTTCATATGAGAGGTTGGAAACTTCTTTGTTGCTAATGGGTTTGGTTAGTAACCCATGTTCCCTTTAAATAAAGCAAAACTGTAGTGAATTGTCTTTACTCATTTTCTCCTCTCTTGTGTGTAAATAAGCTCTAACTTTTAGCAATGAGCTAATGAAGAGTAATCTACCACACAATCACCCCCAAAGTTCCTGTATTTGTAATGAATAAGCACTGAAGTATAATGTTAGTACTTGTTGAAATGTAATCAGCCCTCATGGAAATTGGATTAATTATCATATCTGATGTAAACAGATGAATATTACTGCAGTTGACCTTTGCTGACTCAAAACTTTCCAGTAGTTGAGGTGAAAAAAATTCTCTCCGGATAACACTCAACATAGGCATACATAAAATTCAATTTCTCATTGTCATAAAACTAAATTTTAGATGTATTAAAAATAGTAAAATAATAAAGCCATAGTCTTAATTTTCATAGCAAAACTGCTGTAGCTATGTAAGTCAAGAAACAGAAAATAAAGTCTCTTGGGCATCAATCTTATTTTTCTGTAGGTATCATAATACCTCTTTTATCATCGTTCAAGTTTCTAAGTATAGACTAGTAATATTTTAGCAAGTCAAATATCTTTTAATTCTATAGAAAAAGGGTTACACAAAAAGAATTCGATGATATTTGATCCTTGCTGGTTCTGGATTATGAGACTTCCAAAAGGCAAGCAGATTCAGTACCTACAAAATCCCATGCCTTGACAAAGTCAGGTAGTGAAGGAACATGAAGCATGGTTTTGTTATCACATGTACTTGATACATTATGAAGAGTGACTAGCTCCTCAGTAATACAACCATTCAATAAATCAGAGTGAATTTTTTCTTCTTATGATTGATGTCAGGGAATTCTGCTGGAATCATACCAAAGTTCATTAATTCTATGGGTCTCTGAATTTAGAAATCAGAGCATCATTAAATGATGGAATGGAGAGCCATTTTAGCTGAATAATTATGTCAGGAAAAGTGTGTGCTTTGAATGCATTTGCAAGTTCATGAAAATCAGAAAAAATATATGTCACAATATTGATTGCCAGTTCCACTTCCACATCTGTTTAGGATGTGGAAAAAGAGATGTCATTTTCAGCAACAGTTTTAGTGATGATTTTTGGAATATAATGATTCCTATGTAATTGGTTAGAGTGCTAAACAAGATGTTTTGGGGATAAAGGATGAAATATGGTGGGTTAGGAGATGCAGGTGCAGCAGGTGTGCGGCTTACTGTGTTACAAGTGGTCACCATAACGGGAAGGCCTGGAGTGAAGCTTGTTTGAAGGAAATAGGTGCAAGGTGAGGGAATGGAACATACATGGAAAGAAGGGAGGATCTCAAATATCTACTGTGATTCAGTCAGCCCAGTTATGGTTTCAGAGTCAACAATAGCAGCAGGATAATCCGTTGAGGAGCTGGGGAGAAGCTGGAGTGTAATTTGCATTCCTGCCATGGGGACTGGACAAATGGATGTATTATTATCTTCTACACCTGTAACTCCAAAGGGGACTTGTTGAACACTGATACCAGGGTTGCTATCAGATACTTCGGATCCTGATGCATTCTCCCAAAACCTGAGGCTGGCATTTTGGCTCTTATATACTTGTTGAAGACATTTTACTAGGACTGGGAATGCAAAGTCCTTGTGGTTTGTAATTTGCCTTTTGATGGTCCACCATTTACTTCGAAGCCATTGTGGTGAACGAACACTTTTCCATCCTTTAGTTAATTTATCCCAGTGAATTTCATTTTCATCCACTACATCAAGCTCTGCTAGCCTGTGGATGAGAGTGACTTCATCTCTTCTTGTCCACTCAGTACCTCCAGTCTGTTTCCAGTTCAGGTAGTTGAGCCATTTAGCACGACACTGCTTTGCTGAGCGGGTACCTACTTGTTTAGCCACGGTTGCCCAACACACACCCTGGGTTACTTTTTCTCCTGTCTCAGTGCATGTCAATTCATGAACCACATCTCCGAGAATCTGTTCTTCTTCTTCGTTCCATTTCCCTGCCTTGCAAGTATCTTTCATCAGTCGGCACCTGTCTTTGACAGAAGATGGACTTCTTCCCATGGCAGCCCCTATTGTTATCCAGTCATTGCCATGTTTCCGCCAGAGATCCTTGAGCTTCTCTATTTCTTCAGGGCTGTACTTTCCCATGTGATTTCTCTGATCATATATTCGGACCACTCTTCTGTAGACTGAAAACAAAGGCCGATTCAGACCCAATGATATAGTCCTGTAGAAATCTTTTCTTTTATGTTTTGCCATCTTAAAAATTATTTCTGAAGCGTTCTTTACTCCATGTTCCATCATATACTGTTTAATGTTGCTCATCAAAATATCCGTTTCTTCTTTGGACCACATCCTTGTTTCCATTTATGCCCTTGTTTGGTTAGAGTATCCTTCTCGTCTTTACCTGTGAACCATGCTTGGCTAACTGTTGATTGTTCCTCATTAGCCAGGGAAAAATCTTCATTTGTTTCATCATCTTGTAAAATTTGGAATTGCATCATAGTTTCTCCAGTAAGGTCCTCATCTGCCACCTCTGAGACTGTGCTTGTGACCAAGTCAAAGCTCTGTTCCATTTCTGGTAGTTGGAATGCAACAGCTGGCATGTAAAGAGTAGAATCAACCTCCAGAGACAAATAAGACCTCTTATTCAGAGGTTCAGTAGGATTTTCCAATTCATCAGCTTCATTCTGAAGGCAAAGAAGGAGGTTCCTGTCTGTGTCCTCAGTAAGTAAGACAGAGTTCACTACTTCAACTGTTATTGCCTCAGAAACCTCTTCAAATGTATTCATCTTCAAGTCTAGTTATAGTCCAAATCCATTATAGTACTTCCCATAGAATCAAGTCACTTTACCTTAATCTGAATATTATAAAACTGATTCTATCTGCAACACTTGCTTCGTTGATACTAGTGAACACATATTTACCTAGAGCTTGTGAGTGTGATGCGCCACTAAAAATGGCTGCCTTTAAAGATACTTGATATGTTGACTGTCTTTTCTTCTAGTCTAGTTGGCAATATATATTTGATGGTAAATATGAGAGCACAGGACTAGTTCAAGAATCTCCAATATAATTAAGCACAGAAACTTCAGAGAACTGTTAATATATCGCAGTATGCATTAACAATGCTGAAAAATAGAAATGTTTGTTACCCATTAATTGATTCTTAGAAAAAAATTATGTTTCCATTGTAGTTCTTTCACCAAAAATATACCCAAACTGAAATAATTATTGAATATCAATTTTACATGGGACTCTATAATAAATAGAAGGTATTTCAACTGAATTTCAAAATATAGGAAAATTTAGATACTAAGAGATTTTTCCACATGTTACTTTCATAAAAATGTGAAAACTTTGCCAATGACCTCCTGAAAGAAGGTTAGTCTGACTTTCAGAACCCAAGGATTCTCATAGAATATGAAGTTAAAATATCCAAGTTCATCAGAATATTCCAAAATTATTTTAACTTAATATGTGGACTTTGAGGGATACAATAACATTTTGATTTTATTTATGTGTTTGCAATAATAACAGATATGCACCCACAAAATCAATGCTTACAAAGTATATAAAATACTTTAAAACCTTGTAATATGACAAATTAACAGTGCCATAAAATGTTAAATATATGTTGGTTGTACTTGATGTTGATTTAATATGATAAATATGATAAATACTTCCACATAATGGAAAAAAAAACAGTGGCCTTCATACTGAGTTTTAAATTCCACCAACACGATCTTGTTTTTTTTTTTAATTTTTATTATTATTTTTTCACTATCTTGTTTTTAATGGTGTTCTTGCATTGATGTGTATGTGTATGTAAATGTCATTTCTAAAATGGTAAACTAAATTGTTATTCAATTTCAAGTTTCCTTGGATGATCTGTTTACACTGGGTTCTAAACTAACTGGAATGAGTGCATTAGCTTTTCTTCTTTTTTCAGTACTTATATCTGAACACATAAAGGTTTTACATGGTATTATTTTATTTTGTCTACCATGCTGAAAGATGAGATTTTTTTGTACCATTGTTTATTTGTGTCTTCATATCATATTTGACTTATTGTATATTTGCACAATATCATTATATAACATATTTTATATTTCCAATTTCTAATTATAATTTGAGTGAAAGGAATCCTCAATACTTTTGTATTACATCAATCAGTGTAAGAATTTGTGTCATGTAGTTATGTAAATTATTGCCCCAATATTTTCAGATCTGTGACACAAATAAATTCAGATCAATTTTTATGAACTTTGTAACTTGACACTGACACCAGTATACTTTGGGACATCCTCACAGTACAGATGTTAGACCATTATAACCTGTAAAGGATATAATCTACTCAAAGAATATGTGGAAATATAATAGCAGTATAAAATATAAAATCTTAATATTTATGTACAGAATAAATATCCATAATACTTCCATTTACATTACTTAAATATTATTAATCATAGTGACAGTAATAATATTGGACCAATTATCAATTATGCATGTTGGAGGATGGTGGCACAAGAGGTTACTCATTAAAGCCTTGGGAGTATTAGTCACATAGTGAACAGAAAATGAGTATTGTAGTTTATAGAAGTACCTGCAACATGTTGAGAGTGAAGAAGGAGATAGGTGACCTGCTCTACGTAAGCTAAAAGACATCCTTTAGATGACCCATTTTTTAAGGGAAGGATTCTTAGAAAACTTATAGTTGCAAATGAATCTTTCCTCATCTTGAAAAAGAATGAGCCAAGGCAGACATTTGTTTGAAATACAAAGACTGGCTTAGTTTCAGATAATACATATATAGTTGTTACATATAAATTCAAATATAATAGTAAACACAGTGCAATAGAAATATAAGATTGAACATATTTACTATAAACAGTATAATAGTTACTAAGATGCTAAAAGATTAAATATATGTACAATAAACTCATAAGGTGAAAATATAGGAAATAATAAAATGAATGTGCCATGTGAAAGAAACTGATGAAAGTTAGAACATGACAAGAATTATTTATAAAAGAAAAAAAATCTGTCAAAAAGGTATATCGTAAGTAACTTTATCAAATCTACCAAAAAGCTGAAAAGGAAAGACACTAGTATGTTTGAAATACTTTTTTATCAGACATTGTATAATTTAATTTTTGTTGTTAACTTATCACCTTCCTAAGGAGCACATTTTTCTTTTTGAATGCCTTAATACATACTCACTTCAGGTAGGAGCTCCAATTTATTGCATCAGCCCTATCCATCCTCAAAAAATAACCCTGTCTGTATCCCTACCCAGAGAGCCCAGCCTCTTATACCCAGATCAACTACATCTCCCAGGCAACTACAATCAGTCCTGATTCATACACAGGATTCTTTCTTAAGCAGACATAAGTCTCTTACCCCCAACAATACCCATCTTAAATACCTGAAGATAATCCCTCTCCAAAGAAAGGCACTAAACACATACCAGCAAATCAACCCAATTATGAGACTTGCCAAAAGACCATGTGTCCTGGCCCAACATATTGTGCTCTCTACTACACACATTTAGGTAGAGACCCTAACACATACTGCTAACTCCCTACCCCTTCCCTTAGCTCCAATATTTGCATAAGAGAGCCTAGATTTCTTCCACTAACTCTACCCATACTCAATGCATGTATGTGGCCCCTTCGCTAGGCTGACACTAAACTACCTTTGCCAACTCCACTCATCTCTGTTATTAGAGCATTTGTTTTGTCCAGAAATGGTACCACATTCACATTAGCAACTCCATTCTCCTCCATGATTGGCCTGAAGACCATGTGTCCAATATGTGTCCAGACCATGTTGTCTTCTTGACCTTTTTGTACAGGTAAACCAAAAACTATTTATATTACCAACAGCACACCTTTTCTGGGGAAAAGTCCTAAGCACACATCTACAGACTCTTGAAGATTGACTAATAATCTAACTCTAGAGAAAGTCTCCTCCTAGGTTTTAAAACCTCACTTAACATGAGCTAAATATGAGCTAATACTTCTCAAACTCTATTTGAACATAAACACAGACTTAACCCAAAGACCAAAATTTAAGACTTATGGAGCTTGTTAACCATGTGACTAGTTGGAATAACAGGAAACAAACCTTCAAAAACACATTCAACTAAAAAGAGATAAGTTTTCATGCCAAGAAGTACCACCAATGACTTACTTCCACATGCCTAGGTTTCTTTGCAAACACACAAACACAAATAACCAAAACACTAAATACACACCAAAAATAATGTTCTCATAGTAATATCCTCTGAGAAATGATATATAGTTTTTATATCTAAATATATATAGATTCACATAATAATTTCAATGTAGCAATAATGAATACTATCAAAGAAATTGGGATACGAACAAATTCCATAAAATGACTGAGAACAGAGTTGAATGAAGTAATGTAGAAAACTCAACACATGAAAACATATTTGAACAATGACAAAAACAAAAACTAATTAAGACTTACAATGAAAGAATTTAAGAATGCAAATTTTTCAAACAAAAGCCTCTCATCTATTAGATTTTACCAAGAGGAATAGAGAATGTCAAGCCTTAAACAAATTAGAGGAACTGGACCGCTGAGTCAAACAAAATATCAAATAAAAAATAGACAAAAAACAAACAACATAACGTGCAAGCTCTCTGGGTCACTATAAAAACACCAAACATACAAATAATAGGTCTAGAAGAAGAAGGGATCTTGGCACAAAATATATTTTCAACAAAAGCATAGAAGAAAACATCTCCATTGTTAAGAAAAAAATGTCAACCAATGTCCAAGACACATACAGAACACAAACATAGTCAGGATCAGGAAAGAAACTCTCCATACTGCATAATATTCAAAACATATAGTGTACAAAAAAAAGAAATAATAATTAAAGTAGCAAGAGAGAGTTATCAAGGCACACATGAAAGGAAGCCTATCAACATCATATGAGATTTCCAAAAGAGAATATGAAAAGAAGGGACTGAACAATGGGTCTATAAATTTTGAAAGACCACAAATGCTAGGCCAAACTATTATACCAGAAACTATCAGTCATAATTGAAAGAGAGAGGAAAACATCCCAAGATTAAAAAGATATTTAACTCCTCTTTGGTGTGTCTGCTTCTTTTTTTCTAGGGCTTTTAATTGAGCCATTAAGTTCTTGAATGAGCTGTCTCGAATTTCTTCTTGAAGGCACTTAGTGCTATGAACTTTCCTCTTAGCACTGCTTTCATTGTGTCCCATAAGTTTGGGTATGCTGTGCCTTCATTTTCATTGAATTCTAGGAAGTCTTTAATTTCTTTCTTTATTTCTTCCCTGACCCAGCTGTCATTTAGTAGCAAGTTGTTCAGTTTCCATGTGTGTGTAGGCCTTTTGCTATTTTTGTCATTGAGGTCCAGCTTTAGTCCATGATGATCAGATAGGATACAAGGGATTATTTCAATCTTCTTGTATCTGTTGAGTCTTGCTTTGTGACCAACTATATGGTCTATTTTGGAGAAGGTTCCATGAAATGCTGAGAAGAAGGTAAATTTAAATTCTTTTGTGTTTGGGTGAAAGGTTCTGTAGATGTCGGTGAGGTCCATTTGATTCATGACCTCTGTCAGAGTTATTGTTTCTTTGTTTAATTTCTGTTTTGTTGACCGGTCCTTTATTGAGAGTGGGGTGTTGAAGTCTCCCACTATTAACGTGTGGGGTCTATGTGTGGTTTAAGTTTTATTAAAGTTTCTTTTACAAATGTGGGTGCCCTTGCATTTGGAGCATAGATGTTCAGGATTGTGATACCTTCCTGGTGGAGTTTTCTCTTGATGAGTATGAAGTGTCCTTCTCTATCTCTTTTGATTAATTTTGGTTGAAAATCTATTTTATTAGATATTAGAATGGCTACTCCTGCTTGCTTCTTGGGTCCATTTGCTTGGAAAACCGTCTTTCAGCCCTTTACTCTCAGGTAATGCCTGTCTTTGTGATTTAGGTGTGTTTATTGTATGCAACAGATTGTTGGGTCTTGTTTATGCATCCATTCTGTTAGTCTGTGTCTTTTTATTGGAGAATCGAGTCCATTGATGTTGAGGGAGATTAATGACCAGTGGCTGTTAGATTCTTTGATATTGATGTTGGCCATGGTAGTGTGTTTGTGTGTTTGTCTACTTTTTTTTTTTTCCTGTAGAGAGGTTATTTATTTCCTGTGTTTTCTTGAAAGTAGTTAGTTTTCTTGGGTTGTATTTTTCCTTCTAGTATCTTCTGTAACACTGGATTTGTGTGTAGGTATTGTTGAAAATTGTTTTTGTCGTTGAATATCTTGTTTTCTCTGTCTATGAAGACTGAGAGTTTTGCTGGGTACAGTAGCCTAGGCTGACATCTGTGTTCTCTTAGGGTCTGCATGATATCCTTCCAGGCTCTTCTGGCTTTCATAGTTTCTGTTGAAAAGTCAGGTATGATTCTGATGGGTTTGCCATTATATGTTACTTGGCCTTTTTTTCCTTGCAGCTTTTAGTATTTTTTTCTTTGTTTTGTATACTTACTGTTTTGATTATTATGTGATGGGAGGATTTTCTTTTCTGGTCTAATTTATTAGGTGTTCTGAAGGCCTCTTGTATTCCTATGGGCCTCCCCTTTAAGTTGGGGAAATTTTCTTCAATGATTTTGTTGAAAATATTTTCTGGGCCTTGGAGGAGGGACTCTTCTTTTTCCTCTATTCCCATTATTCTTAGGTTTTGTCTTTTTATGTTGTCTTGGATTTCTTGGATGGTTTGTGTCAGGACTTTTTTAGATTTATTATTTTCTTTGATAGATGCATCCATTTCTTCCATTGTATCTTCCACACCTGTGATTCTTTCTTCCATCTCTTGTAGTCTGTTGGTTATGCTTACCTCTGTAGTTCCTGTTTTTTTCCCTAGGTTCTCCCTCTCCATGTTTTCCTCCATTTGTGTTTTCTTTAATTTTTCCAATTCTATCTTCAAATCTTGAACCGTTTTGTTGATTTCCTTCACCTGTGTGACTTTATTTTCCTGTTTTCCCTTCAATTCCTTTGCCTGTTTCTTTGAACATTCCTCTGTTTCTTTTATTTCTTTCAGTGATTTAATCATTTCTTCTCTGAAAGCCACAAACTGTTTGGCTGCATCTTCCTGTATTTCTTTACGGATGGCCATAATCTGTTTTATTATATCTTCCCCTAAATCTTTACACATTTTATTTGCTTCCTCCATTAACCTCTTCATAAGCATAGATGTAAGGTCATCTTCTTGAATTTCACTTATGTTAGGATGTCCAGGGTTACTTGCCCCTGGATAACTGGGTTCTGGGGATACCATATTGCTTTGCCTTTTGTTGATTGTGCTTTTTCACTGGCCTCTACCCATCTCTCTGTCTCAGGTATTGTCTGTTAATTTCTGGTGCCTGCTGGGTCCTGGGGTGGGGAGAATTTACTTGGCGGGGTTCTGAAGTTCTCTGCTTTTTGGGTATGGTCAACTGAATGGTTGTGCTTCTCAGGAATTGTCATAGTTCACTTCAGGCATATGGATCTGTGTGGTAACTCTCCTGTTCTGGAAGGCTCTCCTCTCATCAGGAGAGGTCCTGGTGATGGTTGCCCTGCTGCTGGGTTTCTTGTTCTGAATTTAGTGAGCAGCAGCTGTTGCTCTCAAGGTGTAATTGTTGGGTGCAGCCCTCTTGAAGACCCAGGAATTCCCACAGTTTTGTCAGTTTAGCTAGGGATAACTGGTTGAACCTTGGAGAAATATCTGAGGGCTGCTGTAATGGTGCTTTGGTTTTTGTAGGTCTGAGGATGCAGCTGTGTGCCTCAGTGTCCTAGCTGTCCTCAATAATAGCAGGTGAGCACGGTGCTCATGCCTGCAGTAGAAGGTTAGAGCCTAGAGTCTGTGTGAATCCAGAAAGTCTTCTGGAGCTGGGTGTCCTGAGCATTGGACCTGATGATCCCCCCTGCTGTGGGGTTTCCTCTTGAAAGGGACACCCAGTCTTTGCTTTGGGGATAGCTGTTCTGTCTGGGATGGCGAGTAGAACAAGCAGTCATAGACTTGCGTGGCTCTGACTTTCTGGCGATTGGGTGCCTGGGTGTCTGCTGAACCTGGGTAATTTTTCCTGAGACATTTTCGGGGTGGTATCAGCTGGGTGCTCTTGAGATCAGACGTGCTGTTTCCTCCCTGTGGGTTTGCACCCGAAAGAGAAACTCAGTCTCTGGTGCCCTGGGGCCCACAGTTCTAACTGGGGCAGGGAGTCAGGTGTGCAGGCAGGACTCTGTGCCTGTGCCTGG
>NW_026589276.1:25923-36629 GCF_907164565.1 Psammomys obesus | reverse complement strand
TAACCTGGAATAGAAGGATTTGGGTGTGTTTTAAAGAAACAAATGTATCAGTGAACAGCAGAATTGAAGTCTAAAGCTAGAGACCCCCATAGCTGTGGCTTAAAGGATTTCCCGGGAACCCTGCTCAGCTTCCCCCTCCAATGCTAAACCCCATTCTAGAGAGAACATATACAAGAAAAAAGTGGGGTTTGTTAGCCTTACTGACCAGCATTGAGGTAGTCAATGGCCTTGGACTTGATCTTCTGAGTCAGCTGTTGAGTTACATTGAGATATTTCAGTACATAGATGTTAGGAGCAAAAAGGACCATGTTCTGCTCCCCACAGCCATAGGGCATGTGGAGAAGATTTTGGGTGTTTTTAATGGCTGAACTCAGGATATCACCTGGAGGTGAGAGAAGTGACATCAGAATAGCCATTATCTTCAGGAACAAAATAACACCTTCAATAGAATTGCTTCTATGATGTGAAGGAGTTTCAAGGATGAGGGGCGCTGGGGGAAAGCAGTGGATATTGAGCGGATAGAGACCAAAGAAGCATGGTAGAGGTCAAGGGTAGTAGTTCAGAAGCTGCATTTGGAATCATGGTGGGGCAGGACAGTGGTAGTGACTGCTGTCCCAAGTCCTCCAGGGATGGACTGACTCACCCAACACAGAGAAATGGGCTCTGGCTGAATTGTTCACTACTGTTGGTGGGAGCAGCAGGGACAATTTTTCGGATAGCCCAGCATCTGAATAAGCAAGAAAAAAAGGGGAGATAATCATCTCTGTTCTCTGCATTTCCAGAGTCCCCTATGGCCATTCGCATTAGAACCTTCTCTTAAGCTTTGATAATTGGCCTCCCTAGACAAATGATCTTGATGTAAATATCACAAATCCACATTTCCTGGAACTGCCGGCTTGTCAGGCTCAATTGTCTCCCCTTTATCACCCATTGTTTTGAAGCAAAGCACCTGTCCAAAATGAAAGTCTGAGTCTCTGTGATCTGTGTGCCTCTGCTTCTATCAACGTCTATTCAGTTAACTTAACAAATACATGAAAATGTGCTTATTCATTGAATTTTGGTTTAGGTAAATTCTGCTTGTGTGTGTATGTGTGTGTGTGAACCTTGACAAATATTAGTGTTTTCAGAAAATTAGGGACCCTTAGCTGCGAAAATGCCCCCATAACCTTGGCCTGCAGGTAAGTCTTGGGGCATTTTCCTTTAGTATGATTGATGTGGCAGGGCCTGGCCCAGGGTGGGTGGTGCCTCATCTGAGCTGGTGGTCCTGTGGTATATAAGAGAGAAAACTGAGGAAGTCAGGGAGAGCAAGCCAGTAAGCTGCTTTCCTCCACGGCGTCTGCTTCAGTTCCTACCCTGAGATTCCTGTCCTGTCTTCCCTTCGTGATGAACTGTGATCACAAAAGCTGAAATAAACCTCTCCTCACCAAGCTGCTTTTGGTGTTTTATCACACCAATGGAAACCTGAAATGATGCACTGGGTGAACGTACTCCAGTATGTCAGAATGAGGGGTGGATAAATCCAAGCAGCTTTTGTTCTTCCTGAGTATCCTGAGTGGCCTTGGAGGTTTCACTGATCATGGCTACACAGCTGTCATGGATGGCTTTTCTGTAGCAGGGTGATGGATGGAGTACTTTGTGAAAGTGTAAGTATCAGGAGAACCAGAACTGATCCGTGGGAAGAACAGTGCATTTTTATCTTATCCTTGCCACTTTTCCACAACAATCTCCAGTGACCCCCTTCTTGCTCTCTCTTTCATGGAAAATGTTTAATGAATTTTAGTAGTGTATGATAATTTTCTCCTATCCAGTGTGTTAGTGACTGTTACATTAATTTATCCCTTTTACAGAGAAATTTCCTTATTTCATCTTTTGTTAACTTTCATATAATAATGGATTTTAGGTTAAATTAAACCATTATTCCATTTAAAACGTCCTTTTGACAAATATGTTTTGAGCAGGCACCATGCCCATACACTAATAGAGGTCCTGGCAACACAGCCATTATTTTGAGTGGACACCTCAGCTCTTATGCAGGTCCTTCACAGGGGACAGTGAGCTTTCCTTTTCCCTTGTATGATATGTTGCTGTATTTACTTTGGGATAGACAGCTTCCAGTGAGGAGCAGGGATAAAAGAGCTAGTCATAAAAACAACCATTAAAGAAAAGTGTTAAGCTAAGTGTACATCATGATGAACTAGGTTTATATGTGGAATTTAATTCAGCCAGAAAAATCTTTGTTTTTATTTATGATCTAAAACGATACAAAGATTGGCCTTCCAAAGATATCTTTTATATTTCCACCCCTACTCCCCCTGCCAATTTTTTTTTGAAATATTTGATTGTGACCTCTTCTTAGCTATTCCCTGCCTATAAGTTTCTAAGTACTGAGATGGGCTAGATGCAAAGATTTCTGTGTTCTAAAGAAAAAGGCTACAATGAACTCTGAAGTCCCAGGTGGAACTATGACTATACTCTTGATAGCTACATCAGGCAGGTGACGATCTTGATAATTTCTGAGACTCAATTTTGTTGATTCTTTAGTGGTTATAAGGAACATAGGGTCTTGGTTTTCTTACAGGAATACTGCAGGAGACCTAAGTAGACAGCTCAGGTTACTCTCTTACTGCGGTCTTGAGGGCTCCTCACCTGATGCACAGAGCAGGGAACTGAAGGTGTGCTCCTCCTGAATTCCTTCAGGCTTGGATGGAAAGACACAAAGTTCAGACATGAGAAAATACTGAGTGTGAAAGCACAAAAATTCTGGAGGCTTTTTTTTTTTTTTTTGAGTGACAGTTTCTTTACACGTGAGATCATGGGCTGGAATTAGATGATTTAATTTTCCCCCTTTCAGGAATGGTGTAAATATTAAATTTGGACACGCCAGGTAAAAAAGAAAGTAATAAGGAAAGAACAATGAAAAGTGAGGGTGCATAATATTGAAAGAAGGAGGTACAGCTCTAAGAAGATAAACTGGCATAGACCATCCCCCAAGCTTCAGCTCAGAGAATAAAAAGGGAAAAACAAACAAACAAAACACATGCTGATGGAAAAGCATGGGCTTGCCACCTGCCATGAAATATCTCTAGGTCACATGTTATCATCTTTTATTTTTCACCTAGACATCGTCAACATTGCTTTATTTTCTGAACTCAGCACACTGCCAGTCGAGGAGGTTACTCACCTCAACAATCAGGACTTTGACAACTGTGTCCTTTCTCCTGGTTTCAGGGACTGTGGCCACCTCAGAACCACAGGGCTCTGGGGACTGCAGTGTCTCTGCAGTCACAGAGAAATTCACATTTCCTGAAACACATGGTCCATAGAGCTGAGCTCAGATGTGCCAGGAACTTGGCATTCACCAAAGCCCCAAGATTTGCAAGGAATCCTCAGTCCTGAGCAGCTTAAGGGTTTGTCCTGTCTTGGTGAAGGGGGTAAGCATGGGCCAGAAGCAGCAGTGACTGAGAGTCCCTTGAGGACCCAATGAGAAGGATGCAATCTAGGAAACCTGCCTACACCCACCCTTTCTGGGTAGAGTCCCCTTGCAAACTTTTCACTCACCTAGAGACTTGGGAGTCACCAACCAGGATGTGGTGTGCCTCCCGTTGGCACAGAGGCAGTAAGAATCTTGGGCTTTCTCCACCGGGACAGCTGTGAAATCCGGAGAGGCTGCCAGCTGCACACCCAGCTGTGGTCCCACAGGGAAAAGAAATAGCGAAGATATTACTGTGCAAGGACAACATGCATGGAGGAGGTAGGTGAAAGAGTGTGAGGGGGTTTGTGTTAGAAAGAGAGCAGGAGGGGCTGGTGGAAAACATGTGCCTAAAGTGTCATATAAGCTGACCCAGAAGGCTTGCATGGATTTCATATGCACATACATGCTTAGAATGTTATTTAGCTGTCATCTGTGTATTATCTACCCAAACAAATATGGAGACAATTATATATTTCTCTATTTATCTTTGTTTTATTTTGATGACAGAAAGATATTCACTGTACTAGATTTTTAACTACTGAAGTCTACACCTACTTCTTTTTCTTCTTTTTTAAAATTATTTTATTTTTAATTACAATTTACTTTATTTATTTAATTTAATTTATTTACTTTGTATCCCCCCCAACATTTCCCTCCCTCCTCCCCTCCCAATCCCTCCCTTCCTTCCCCTTCTTCACACATGCCCCTCCCCAAGTCCACCAGTAGGAGAGGGTTTCTTTTTCTTCCTTCTGATCCTAGTCTATCAGGTCTCATCAGGAGTGTCTGCATTTTCTTCCTCTGTGGCCTGGTAAGGCTGCTCCCCCCCTCAAGGGGAGGTGATCAAAGAGCAGGCCAATCAGTTCATGTCAGAGTCAGTCTCTGTTCCCATTTGTATGGAACCCACTTGGACACTGAACTGCCATGAGCTACATCTGTACAGGGGTTCTAGGGAGGTGTCTGGCTAAAATGCTCAATCCCCATTGCAAAAGCCAAAGAGGTTGAACATCAGAAGAAGAAGAAAACAGGAAACAAGTTAGGAGCCTCCCACAGAAGGCTTCTGAAAGGCTCTGCCCTGCAGACTATCAAAGCAGATGTTGAGACTTATGGCCAAATTTGGGGCAGAATGCAGGGAATCTTATGAAAGAAGTGGGAAATAGTAAGACCTGGAGAGGACAGGAGCTCCACAAGGAGAGCAACAGGACCAAAAAATTTGAAAACAGGGTCTTTCCTGAGACTCATACTCGCACTAAGTACCATGCATGGAGATAACCTACACCTACTTCTAACCAAAGCAAAATCTATTGTAAAAGAGCTTTGTAGATCTATGTGAACTGTGTCTTTTGACTGTATTCAGAGGCCACATGGAATGTCCTGCCTCTGTCAGTACAGTATGTACTGGGCAAACACTGGAAAAATCACCCAATACATCTTATGTAGGATCCATATTAGTAAACTCTGTTGTCTGTGTTTAGCTAGAGTCTGGATAGTAAGTGTTTGGAACCTGGGCTGCTGGCTCCAGTACAGTCCCTTCCTCCTTTTCTTCCTTCTTTTCATGTACTTCCTTGTTACAGTTTATATACACCAATTGCCTCTTCCCCTCTAGACATGCTTAATTCGGAAAGGTGTTCACCCGGATGCAGGTGGGAAGATAGTTCAGCACAGTGGCCTTGAGCGTGAAGGCTTCTCCACGGATCACAGAGTAGGGCATCGTGAGCTCCACGAAGAAGGGTTGGAAGGCTTGGAGAGAAACCACAGGAGAGAGCCCAAGTCCAGTGTCATTGGACAGGCAGAAGGCCCCGGCCTTCCACTCAGTGATGGTGTCAGGGACTGTCACTTCCATTTCAGCCACACCTGAGGAGCTGGGAGAGTGAGAATGTGAAGCACAGAAAGGGAGCTGGTGTATTAGTTATTTCTCAGATGATAACAGATGGTCGTGATGAAATAGCATCCCTCGAGTCCTTCAAAGGAGTGATAGGGAGTGAACAGTGCAAACAGGACTCCAGATGGAAAATAAAAGGTCTTGCTGTAATCTTGTTTTTTCAATTCAGATCTTAGCCTCATGTAACCTTAAAATCTGTGTAGTAGTGGAAATCTGAACATAGATTTGAAGTTGTCTCGGAACTCCCATCTCCGAAATACCATACAACAACTTCATGGCTTCCATGGTCTACTCTATGTTTGAATCTAGTAGCCTACTCCATGAAGGACTGCCTCACTTTCTACTCAACACGGCGTTCCTGAACGGTTTAAAGCATCAAAAAGGTACATGATAATTTTCATGTGCATTTTAGGCATGATGGAAATACGTAAATCTCATGATTGATGGGTGGATATGCTGTGTTTTTTAAGTTAGTCATTTTCTTTGTTTATGATAGAAATTAATTAGAGAAATACTAGAAAACAAAGAAAAGTTTCATTCCCAGCCCAATAATACAAAAGGAAATTACTTACTTTATTGTGACTAAATCCCAGATCCAGGTTTCAGGAAAATATTTTCGAAAGGTCTCAATTGTTGGATCTCCATGGAAAAGGTTTTTATTTGCCACCGTAACTTCAGGTTCAACGCTGGCATCGGCAAGATCAAAGTTTGGAGACTCTATGAAGGTGCAATGGACAAAATGAACATTGTACTTGAATACAATGGGATTCAATGCGCAGTGTGAATGTAGCTTAATTTTCAGTTTCTTCACAGCTGCTAAATACTATTACAATTACACTGGAAATTATGCATTGAACTGCTCATTTTGGGCAAGAGTGGGTAACATCTTTGTCAAAAGCAGAAATTATGAAATCCTGGAGGAAAAAAAAATCAGCGATTGTAGTTGGAGTGGGAAAGAAGCATGATGCATCTTATCTTGGGTTGCATAGTCAGGGAATGTTTACAAATATAATGTTCCCCCTAGGAGTAATGCAGAACCATACTACTATTCCCAGGAAACAGGTCCTGTGGCTACAGTGAGAATCACTCTGGGCAAGAGCTGAATGGTGTCTACATTATCAGCAGAGATATTCTTGCAGTGGTTTTTCTTTCTCTTGATCTGCAGGATTAATCCACCATTTTAATAGGTTTTCAATTCATATAAAAACTTAAAGAGATATAAGTACAAAGTCTTAGATCAGAACTAGGAAGTTTATCACTCAAAGCATTGGTTTGTGTCTATTGACAAGAAATCTTAGTTTCAAAGCTGGCAACAGAGGGTCTGTCCTCTGCTTTTTCTAAGAACAAATATGCATGTAGATCAGGTTAGAGCTTTACCTATTTCCCAACTGACTTCTCAGCACGGAAGCTCTCTCCCAAAATTTTAGTATGTATACACATGGAGAGCTTAATTTCTGCCTGTCCTTCTCTGTGATGGCCACAGCCTCTAGCCTGGCCTCTGTCTTTCTCTTTGCCGTTACTTCCTCGGTGTTTTCTAGTGTCTAGGTTCTTCACTCATTACTGTAAGCATCTACAGGGGCAGTTGCCCAGTTTATTCACTGTGTAGAGTAGTCACAGGCTTCAGGTCCTATTGCTTTTAGAAACTTGTGGAGATATTTCAGTTTCTTTCCAAATCACTATTAGGTAAATTCATAAAGTCCAGTCAGAATCATGTTTTATGTTAACACACAAATAAAAATAAATTTTAGTATGTAGAGTATAAATAATAATGAAGACAGGGATCCATGATTTTAAGTTATATTACAGAGGTAGAGTGATAAAACCAGCCTGTTACTGGCACAACTATAGATATGTAGATCAATGGAACAAAATACAAGCCCCCAAACACACACTCATGTAGTTATAGCCATCTGACATTTGACCCTCATGTAGTTATAGCCATCAGATAATTGGCTTAGATGCCAACGCACAGACCCACAGCATCTTCAGCAAATGGTGCTGGGAAAACTGGATGCTCGCATATAAAAGAATGAAAGCAGACCTATATCTGTGACCCTACACAAAAATCCACTCCAAATGGATCAAGGATCTCAACATGAAACCTTAAACTGCAGGAACCCTACAAAATACATGTGCAGGAAAGGACTTTCTGAATGAGACCTTTTCCTTAGAAATTAAGGCCAATAAGAGACCAATGGGATCTAAGAAAACTAAAATGCTTTTGCACAACTAAGGAAACAATCAAGGGATTGAAGCAGAAGCCACAGAGTGGGAGAAAATCTTTGCTAGCTAAATACCTGAGTGAGGATAAATATCCAGATTATATAAAGAACTAAAAAAACAAAGAGTCAGGAAAACAAACAGCCCAATCTAAAGATGGGATGTGGATCTAAATGGTGTTTTCAAAAGAAATAAAAAAGGCTAAGAAATGAACACTTTTTGTTCATCATGCTAGCAAACGGGGAAATGCATATTAAAACAAGTTTGAGATTTCGTTTCATCCCAGTTGGAACAGCAAAGGGCAGCAAAACAACTGTCAGCTAGTCCCAGGGAGGATGCAGGGAGGAGGGGGGAGGGGTAGGGGTAGGTAAGGAGGTTCAGATAGGTGTGTGGGGGGGGACCCTCATTTGCTGGTGTGGGAATGTAAATGGTGTGGCCACCCTGGAAGTGATTCCCATGAGGGAAGAGGGAAAGCCTTGAAATGGTTAGCTGGTTGAATTTGGAGTGAGAATGTGCCTTTGACTCAGGTGCTTTTTAATTTTTTTTTTTCTACTATCCTCCTCACCTTTATTTATCCACCTCACCTTTTTCCCTCTCTTCTTCATCCCTAACACTTAGGGAATTTTCCTCACCTCTCATGACAGTCCTACAAAAGTTCTTCAGACTTCAAACAAGGATTCTCTGTAACAGCAACTACTGCACTTTGTCTTTTTTTCACAGCGAAGGAACTTTAACTTCTTTATAGTACCAGCAGACAACTGGGCACATTTTTCTCAAGTAAGTTTGTGTTCTTTCTCTCTTATTTGGATGCTATACATGCTCAACAATTTTATTTTACCATCCTTGATATATAATTCACATTTACTTTTTCTTAAAATACAAGCTGATTTGTTATTTTACCTGCTGTTAGCGCATAGTCAATGTAAGGACATAGTTTAGGATATTTGATCTTCAAGTTGGTGAAGGCCTGTAAACCCATGTCCTAGAAAGGAAATTGGTGTTACTTTAAAAAGTCACTCAGTCAAGCATGGTGTTGCATGTTTTCAATTCCACCATTTAGGAGGCAGAAGCAGAGCATAGGAAGGCGGATCTCTGTCATTTGATGTCAGCCTGGTCAACATAGTAAATTCTAGGACAGCTAGAGCCACAAGTAAGAGCTTGTCTCAAAAAACCAGAGTAATAAAAAGAAAAAGTCACTCACCCACTCTGTGCCACTTTTGTCAATAGAGAGAAAGAGTTAGCCTAGAATGGGCACTTTCCAAAATGCAGTTTTTGGAATGCTTGGGATTGAACCCATCGCCCACATGTAAGGTGGGTGGCCTGGCAGTGGCTTACATCCCAGCCTGACTCTAAAATTCTTGACCAATAAAGCGTTTCATTAAACCTAAATAATTCACAGACAGCATGTTAATGGATCATATGGTTTACCTCTATGTAGTCATAGGCATCCTTGTCATATGCGCCTGGTCCTGAGTATGTGACTCTATGACCCATAATACAATGATAGTCTTTAGAGAGCTGGTGGGATCTTGGAGTAAGGTCCTTGTGCTGCATCTCTGGCAGATTGTAGATCTGAAAGACACAGGAGACATGGAGGCCCTCTTTCTTGGAAGACATGAAAAGAACGCGATTAGTGTGCTCACTGCAAATCACTTGACTGCTCAAGAAATGGCTGTAATCATCGAAAGGACAGGCTCCCAAAGTATGGATAGGGCAGAGTGCAGGGAGCAAGGGACCGCCATCTTGTTTTTTGTCATATCCCTTCAGGCAGTATGCACATTTTTTAACTAATTACCCATATTTGTCAGCTGAAACAATTTGCTCCAGAAATCTCTTATTTAATAGATTTGGGGAAAGTCAGAATCAAAAAGAAAAACATTTAAGCAGTATTCTTTCTAAAGCATTTTCTGCATGTGAGTCATAAAATCTCAATGTAAATAAAATTAGATTCCAGTTCAACTCACACATTAGTTTTAAAACTGGTAAGTTCCCAGAACTATTTGGACTAAAGATTTCTGTTTTTAAATTCACATTAGTCCCTTAGTTTTGAAAACATACTCTTAGGCAGAGTAAATCAAAATTTTAAGCTATTACAGTGATCATGTAACTATTCCTAATAAATCTTATTCTTATTTCAATATAAAGAAGAGCTTTACTAGCATTCAGTTGGCAAGACACTGGACATAGTTTACGGTTTCATTTGTGCTTCTGAGAATTTTCAAAGCAAGTTGAGAACCTTGTATTACAAAATTTAAAAACTTTAAGTCATTATGTCTTTTTCTCATTGGGAATCTCTTGAGATGTACAAGATTCCATGTGTACACACTTTCGTTCAGCTCCCACAGGCAGCGTCACCTCATCATGAGCTTGTGAAGGGCACAAGCCACTCCTAGGGTAGGAGGATGCAGTCCTGACACAGAGGGCCTGGGTCACACACAAGCTTTGCAACTCACTGACTGCATCACTTCCTGGTTTGTCTGGAGTTTTCTGGCTCATGTTTTCTGACGTGTTCCTCTGGTTGTACAGTGAAGGGTTCCCTAGAGACTCCCTTAGCATCAATCGCAGTGTATTTACATAAAGAGCCCTGGTGATGGATGGCGGCTTTATCAGCACCAGGGCCTCCTCCTGCTCAGAGCCTCTTGTTGGCCTCCCTTGGGCAGAGGCTGATGGGGACTCACCCAGGAAGGGGAGAGCTCAGCTTCAGGCCTCAGGAGCAACACGCTTTGGTCCACTGCTCTCAGGCCACAGAGGGACTGAGGAGAAGCTGTGACACGCAGATGGGCCTGTGAGGCAGGGAGACTTCGGGCTGGGCTGAAGCTCAGGTCCACCTGCGGGAAGGGAAATCAAGCTTAGCGGGGCTTCCAGCTCCTGCAGCCCTGAAGCCTGCCACGTGGAACCGCTGTGCAACTCTGCACACACATCTGTGTTTCCGGACTGTGAGCACTATGGGAAGCTGAACTGAGGCTCTTTGCTTCCCCTTTCTCCCCTGGGATTGATGCAGGAAACCAGGAGATGTGTCAGTCAAAGTCTGAGGCAACTAGTGACCATTTCAGCTTCCTAAAAGTCGTGCAAATAGCTCATGTTTGGCATGTGTGCACATGTATGTGAGTGTGGAATGCACATGTATGTGAGTGT
>NW_026589276.1:5177-25523 GCF_907164565.1 Psammomys obesus | reverse complement strand
TGTATGTGAGTGTGGTATGTGTGCACATGTATGTGAGTGTGGAATGCCCATGTGTGTGCAGGTGCTTGCACCCATGCACTCAGCAGAGGCCGGTGAGGGTGTGGGTGTCCTGCTCACTCTCCTTATTCTCTTGAGTCTCTCTCTCGTGTTCCCGGACGTAATCTGGCAGCCGCAAATCCCAGAGATTCTCCTGCCTCTGACCTCCACACACTGGGGTTGTAGGAGCCTCCGGTCATGCCTCACTGTCACATGCGTGCTGGTAGCTGAGGTCAGCACAGCAGGTGCCCTCACCCACTGAGCCATCTCTGCAGCCCGGAAGTTGCCCAACTTTAAGGCCTTTCCATGATAAGCCTAACGCCTGGGGTGGAAAATCAGTGTTCTAATTGGAGGTGTGTCTGTATTTCTCCCTCCATCTCATCCTTCCATCTTCCTCTCCGTCTCGCTATCTATCATCTGTCATTCATCTCTCAACACTTGCAGGGGAGTGAAGCAAATAGCTGTGGGCTGGGCTGTATTGAAAGGGGATGGGTTACTGTTCTTGAACTGTGACATTAAGATGGCTCAGTGGGTAAAGGCAGCTGCTGCCAAGCCTGGTGACCTGAGCTTGATCTTCTGGACACATGTGGAAGGAGCAAACAGACTTCTCAAAATCGCTGTGTGTGTTCATATGCACATGTAGATAAATAAAATACAAAGTTTAAGTCAAATGAATTTGAATTAGTAAGTTATTAAGGATTAGGGTTCCCTTTCTTGCTCCCCACTTCTTTGCTTCTTTTCAGAGTTTGTGAATTAAAATCTCATCCTCTGGTGCTGTTCACATCTTTGCCACTGGAGCACACATCTGAAATCTGTGTCCTCAAAACAATTTGCACCCTTTTGAATAGAAATTTCAGAAAATAAATGCCTCACTTCATTAAGAAGACAGTTTTCAATTTTAAATTTTGCAGAGTCTGCAATCACTTCTCCATCAGGCAAGATGGCATAGATGAGCATTTTAGCCCCAGGGGCCATGCCGAACTCCACGGGGATCTCCAAGGTGATGTGGCCTTCCACTGGAGCTGGAGCGACTGGGAAGAGATGGTGATGGGTCAGAATCCTGACAGGAAAACCCAAATGATTACACACAGATCCAGAGGACTGCCTGTTTGTGGAAGACCTTCCTGCTGTGGTCAATTGTTGGCACGCGAATATCTCAGGAGGGCACCGCACACGCACATACATACCCACCAGCACCACATATGTAATTCAAAATGATCAAAAAGAGTCAGTTACTTGAAAATGGGTGTGGCTAGAATGATTTAAGGACCTAGGCTGGCATTCTCCAGATATTTTTGGACAGACACCAGATAGCACATTTTGCTTTGTTGTGGATATTCTGCATGTGAATGCATAGATTCCTCACTTGGGGTGTATCTTGGAGTACTGTGTGTTTTCAGGTGTTACATCTTGAGAATAGATATTTTACCATGTTGAATGACACTCAGTTTGGGAATCTGAAAGTTTTTCCTGAAGGCCATGGTGTGAGTGATAACCTTCACTAGATGGCAGAACCTTGAGTTCCTACTGTGGAGAGAGTTATGGAGACATACAAGCCCCATGGCAGCCTTAGATACTCAGTGGTGAGATCCCACTGGTGAGGATGTGGGGAACTCAGATGGAGACATGGTTCTGGATGAGAAACACTTACATTTGCTGGGTTCCATGTGGTGAGTGTGGCTTCCTGTATGGACGATTTTGCCCTGGGCCATGACCTAAAACAAAAAGGATTTTCCAAGCTTACATCTATATTTTACCAGGCTCTCTTGTAACTGATGAATCCACTGTTTGAGACCCAGGCAGAAACACCCAGCCCAGACCCCAGAGTGTCATGGGACATGGTCAGGAGATAAGAGGATTCTTTGTATTTCTCAGCTTGGAGTGAAAACTCACCAGGTAGTAAAAATTGAGCTCTCTCAGCAACAACAAGACCGGCCCCTTCAGAATAAAATGTGCCTGAACTGTGTGAATCTGGTTGCAGGGCAAGATGCCAGGCTCTGTCTTAAGGTAGACATAGCTCTTGCTCACGGTATAAACTTTGTAGGCCTCATGCCTTGCTTCTGCGTATTTTTCTTCCACGCAAGGGAAATGAAAACACCGATTTCCTTTCTTGTGGTAGACCTGAAGAAACAACAAATACTGTGCTGTAGATTATCTGCTAGGCAGAGTCTTTCATCTGAGATGAATCTGCCTAATTTCAGTGATAGAATATTTTGTACATCTTAGTAAAATGGAAGGGAGGTTCATGAAATGAATTGTCTCACACCCCAAATTTTCCAAATTGAGGGAAATATTTATACCAATGAGGAGCGGAAAGGCAAGAATATTATCTTTTGAGACAAAGAAAGTATTTATTGAGCACCTAGTACATATGAAAGAATGTTTATAGATAGGAATTTTAGTGCATAATAAATTTTCAAAGTGATGGGCTGACTGAAACATTTTCATATATTAATATAATGTACCCTGATCCCATTTATCCACCGTACTACCCAGCCCTATGTTTCCTCCTGACTCTCTTCCTTCTTGCTAGATCCTCTCTGCTTTTATTTCTGTCCTTTCCCTAGATTCCACAAATGAGGGACAACATGCAAAGCTTTTTTCTCCCAGTCTTATCATTTGCTATTGGTTGACAATTTCTAAATCCACCCATTTCTCTATAGACAAGACGATTGTTTTCTAAATATCTGAGTAAAAGTCCCGTGTGCACATATTTCCATTCTTCTTTTCCCACTCCTCCACTGCTGGGCACTGAAGTCGGCTCCACAGCCGGCTGTGTTGAGCACTGCTGAGGTCAGCATGGTGATGGAGACGTGTCTATCATATGTCAGTGTTGATGCCATGGGCATGTACACGGATGTGGTACCCCTGGCCTGTACACTGGTTTCATTTCAGGGTTTTGTAGAAGTTCTGATAGTCATACTCATGTTCCCTCACAGCAGCTGTGCATATAGGTTCCTTAATTCCCTTAGCCTTGCCACTGTCTGTTTTCCTGATGATTGTCATTTTGATTGGTGAGATGGAATTTCAACACAGTGTTAACCTGCATTTTCTCGTTAGCCAATTGTATTGAGCATCTTTGCATGTGTTCCGTGACCATTTGTAACTGGTGTCTTGAAAATGGACTATCTCTTGCATCTACTGAGATTATCATGTGATTTTTAAATCTTGATTCTATTTATATGCTTTCACTTTCAATTGTGAAGCTGTCCCTGTATTCTTAGTATGAAATCAGTTTGATCATGGTACATGATTTGTTTAATGTGTTATTGATTCTGACATGGAAGTATTTCAGTAAGGATTTTCTTTTTATGCCAGTTGGGTGAATTACTCTGAGGTTTCTAGATACTTTATCCTCATCTAGTTTTGGTATTAGAGTTATTCTAGACTCATAGAAGGACCTAAAAAAGTATTCCGTCTTCTGAAGTTTTACACAATAATATGTCTTTTTGAAGTTTTGTTCAATTCAGTTATGAGTTCTTCCCAGTGTCAATTCTTTATTGTTGAGGGCTCCTTTACTTATTTCTTCAATTCTATTTTTCATTACTGATCTGTTTAAATTTTTTTTAAATACCCTTGTAGCTCACCTTTGGAAGAATATAAATGTCCAGAAATTCATTTGTTACTTCTGGATTTTCTAATTTATTGGAATGAGAGTTTTCAATGTATTCTCTAAGCATCTCGTGGATTTCATAGTATGTGGTGTTATAGCCGCCTCTACTATGCTAATTTGGGTTTAGATAAGAATTTATCTTTTCAATCAATTTATCTAATCAATTTATCTTTTAAAAGAATCAACTTTGGTTTCATTGTACTTTTTAGTGTTCTTTCTGTCCTCTTCATTACTTTCAGCTATAGTTATTATTTCTTTCCTTTCATTAATTTTTGTATTTGTCTTGTCTTATTATGTTAATAATTTGGGGTACGGCATAAGGTCTCTTATTTGATCCATACCTGTGTATGTAGACTAGGGATTCATAGCTTTTAGAATTGCATGCATGATAGTCCATAGAAATTCTGATGTGTTTTTATTGAACTTAGAAATTAAAAAATTATCTTTCTGATATTGCAGTTTGCAAAGGGACATGCTTTCAACTTCTTCTAGAAGCTAGATTACAATTTCCACCATTTAAATCTGTAGCCACAAGTGTGTGTAAGACACCATTGGAATTCTTATACCCACAGTGGTTCTCAGAGGGGCCTGCTGAGCCAGCTAGGGGAAAAGGCTGAAGGGCCTCAGAGACCTCTGGTAGGAAGTCATGTAGTTGGGTTCTCTTCAAATGGCTCCCCCTGTTGACATATCTGACTAAGCTCTGATATAGAGGGAACCATTGGCTAGTCCCAGTTGACTTCAGATTGCCATCTCCTATGTTTTTGTATTTCCGCATTGCATTGCTAGTATTTGATGAATCATTGTGTTTCTGTCTGTCTCTCTGTCTCCTTCTCTCTACCTCTTTTGTGTGTGTGTGTGTGTGTATGTGTGTGTGTAAAGCAAGAACTATTGTAATGTCAATCATATTCACTTACACAATAAATAAATGTCTCTTGTTTTAGAAAATGGGCACAACATAGTTAGATAATGAATCTGAGGAAACACAACACCAGTCCTTGCTTGAATAGATAAAAACAGAGTTTTAATCATTTTGGCTTGAAGGTCCTGATTTGTAATGTATAAAAATGAAATGAAGTAAAAAAGACTATGGAAAATATTATGTTAAGAAGTATGTGTGCTCATAATTCTGTTAATGATCAGAAACCTATTCTATTTTGCCCTAAAATAAGAAAGTTTGGCCTGGAATTGTTTTTTCATTAAAGGACACATTACTGAGTCCAAGCTGTTACACAACCTCTCCTTGTGTCTTATGCCCTCACTTTTGACTTACTTTGATAGTGAAGTAAGAACCCACAATGCCGGTGGTGTTGATGGAGAATTCTGCCAGGCCATGTTGATCAGTGATAGCACTGGTGTAGTCAGCTTCATGTAGTTTGATGAAGACTTGCTCATTTGGGAGAGGAATGTCGTTGAGATCCACTAGGCGAACCTAAATTGAACAAGAAAGAAAAGTATAGCCCAGGAATGGTAATACTATACAGATTATAAGAGAAAAACCTGCTTCAGTATTGTATAAATATCCCAAAAAATGCACCAACTAATTCAGCATGCAAGACATTGCTTTACACAAATCTCTAACACTTTGAGATCTACACCAGTGCTGTGAAAGCACAGAGTCCAAGGTATCACATTCTTAACTCCATAATAAATGCTTTGTAGGTGCTTTGTAGGTACCTGTTAGTCATAAGAAACCATTGACAGATCCAGAATGGACTAAGGGAAGTAGATGCTTTGACACAATCACAAGATACAGTTGTTGGGGACCCAAGGCTAATGGAGAGCATGGATTTATCATGAATATGTAGCACATGTGGCTTCATTGAAACACAGTGACATCTTGGGGTTTACAGTTGTCAAGTCCATAACTTTTATAAATAAAATTATGCTACCTATATTTTAGATTCTGGGCTTCTAGACAGCCTTTCTAAATCTTCAGCTTAGTTCTGGGAATTGAAGTCATGCACTTAAGTGTGTGAAGTACAAGCTCCCCCACTAGGTTACACATCTTGCTTTGCAACCAGTGATGTCAGACAAGTTTAACATTGAGCAGAATGCCCTTGGTTGAGGAACCACCATACAGCTCAAGCATCTGTGAACTAAAAGCACTTTACTTTCATAAGGAATGGAATCCCAGGTCTAAAGTGTGAGTCCACTTTCACAAATACTAGTTTGGTTGTGGTACTTTCAATTTTAGTTTTTCCAGATCCACTGAACTCGAATCCTGAAAAAGAAATTAGGAACAACTTAGGGAAGTTCAATGCAGTTAGGTTATTGCTTGCTTTCTACATCTGTTTTCTGCATCCTCTCAATCACCATCTTGGTGAGAATAGGTATCAATTTTCACAGCTTCCTTCTTTATATTCTGAGTTTACTTACACACCTGTCCCTTCTTCTATAACCTTTGCATTCACACGAATATCCTCCATGCCATAATATCTTTTATTTATTTGGAACACAGTGATGTTTTCTTCTTGTGTGATGCAGCCATTTTTGTCCAGCTGATATGCAAGATATAAACAAGGTAATGTGATAGTCAACTCAAACCCACATGTGAGGATTTCTTTTGGAAAAACAAATCCTTACTGCTGTACAGCGTGGCATTTTGCTATAAGCATGGGACTCAGCTTATTTTATTAACATCTTTAATTAGTATTAATCTATTTCTACTACAAAGATACTAAGATAAGTAGCATCAGAACATGCAATAACATCATAGGAATAAGCAAATAATTAACAATAACCCTAAATATAAATGATTTTAACTCTTTAAGAAGCATGTCTAGCTAATTAGAGGAGGGAAACCTCAAAATTAACAGAATTAATATGTACAGGAAAAAATTACACAGGCATTAAGAAATTTGGAATATTTTAGGAGAATACCTCAAAAACCTGACTGAATTTATAAAACCTAAAATAAAAAGAACAGATTTTTACCTTCATCCAAACCACAAGTGTTAAGCCAGGAAGAAATGGACAACGTTGACAGTCACAGAGACCTTAGAGGACAACCCACAGCTGCCACCATTCTCCTGAAGCAATATAGCTCCTTACTACATTGCAGAGATTTGTCGTTACCCTTACAGATACGTGTAGATCTCACCTCATCAAAGACTTATTTTTCAATAGATAGAAACTGTTATTGAGATCCACACTCATCAAAATGCAGAGCATTGCCTATGATATGTGCAGAGAAAATCATTAAACAAGGATCAGAAAGATTATAAAAGTCCAGAAAGCCTGTTGCAAAAATAGTGTCTTTCAGACACAACAGGAAAAACACACCCATAGAGTTCTCAACAATGTGGTTGCCTGAACAAGACTCACACAAGGGTAGAACCAGTTAACCTGCCAATGTGGTGAAATGGGGAAATTGCCCAGAGCCCCACTCCTAGATCAAGAGCTACAGCTACAGGTGATCATTGGCTGCTGAGAACGACTGAGGTGAATGTAAAGGTCTGTGGGAGTCAGGAGTGGCCTGGCCCTGCAGGTAGCACAGAGGTCTCCCAGGCTGTTGCAAAGTACAAGTGCCATCTCCCATAAGGAAGGTTGTACTGACTGGGAAACAGTGCTCAGGATGAAGGTCTAGAGGGCGAGTCTGGGTAGATTCGGGTGTGGTCTGGCCCTACAGATGCAGATTAGCAGGGAGTTACCTACATCCGTCCCCAGCCTGTTGGGTGGTAAACAGGTAAACATCTCCTCCGTTGAGGAGAACACCAGAGTGTTTGACATTCCCGGTTTCTCTAACGCTTGTCTGTGAGCTCAGGACCAATGCTCTGCACACCTCACGTGCTGTGGGTGAGACTACAGCCTAGTATAAAAGCTCTTCGGAAAAGGAAAGGTCAAAGTACCACAAGGTCAGCGGTGGGGAATAAGGAAACAAAACCTGGGTCAGCATCCCCACACCTGTTCACAAGCACGCCTGTCATCTCTGTGACTCACAAACAAGCGAGCCCATCAGCTGATGAATGGGTAATCAGAACTGAAGAGGAGAATTTATGGGCATAGAGATGATCACCTTTCACCAGATTTACCAGAACCAGACACACAAAGGTGCATGTTTTCTGTCATATGTGAGGGTAAAAATACAAAATGACAGCAAAATGGAAGTTGTTCTCTTTGGGAAGAGGAAGAGTCTGGCAGGAGGAGGGATGGAGAGAATTCGGTAGGTAATGAATGAGGAGATCAAGTGTATGATACACATGATTGAATATATTGCAAGGAAGCCCATGGTTTTTCACAATTTACTTACATTTCATATGTGCTAATTAAAATATACTTTCAAAGAACAGTTTATGAGACATGAAAGTAGAGGGCGCTATATAGGAAGAGGAGAAGGACACATGGGAGTGAGGACACAGAGAGCAGAGGTGGCAAGGGGACAGGGGAATATGGTTAAAATACATGATTCTCATGTATGAAAATGTCATAAACCTCCCATTTTGTACAATGATTTACACAAAAATAAATTTGGTGGTCAGCTCAAGTTGTTGAAATGTCCCTTTAAGGACATTTGTTCAACCATGTTCATAGCAGCTTTATTTGTAATAGCCAGAACTTGGAAACAACCCAGATGTCCATCAACGGAGGAATGGATACAGAAACTGTGGTATTTTTACACAATGGAATACTACTCAGCAATCAAAAAGGAAGAAATCATGAAATTTGCAGGCAAGTGGTGGGATCTAGAAAAGATCATTCTGAGTGAAGTATCCCAGAAGGAGAAAGACAAACTTGGTATATACTCGCTTATATAGACCTACAAGACATGATAAACATAATGAAATCTACACACCTAAAGAAGATAATCAAGAAAGTGGACACAGGCGAAGGTGATTAATCCTCATTTAGAAAGACAAATGGGATGTGCATTGAACTTATGACAGGAGTCTATCACAAAAGGCATCTGAAAGACTCTACCTAGCAGTGTTTCAAAGCAGACACTAAGACTCATAACCAAACCCTCGGCAGAGTGCAGGGAATCATATGAAAGAAGGGAAGTTAGTATGATATGGAAAGGATAGGAGCTCCACAAGGACCAAATATATCTGGGCACAGGGTCTTTTCTGAGACTGACACTCAACCAAGGACCATCTATGGATATAACCTAGAACTTCTGCTCGGATGTGGCCTGTGGTAGCTCAGTAACCAAGTAGTTTTCCAAAGTAAGGGGAACACGGACTATTTCTAATAGGATCTCAAGGGCAGGCTGTTTGACCCCCACCCCAGGGGAGGAGCAGTCTGATAGGCCACAGAGGAGGACTTTGCAGCCAGCCCTGAAGATACCTGATAAAACAGGGTCAGATGAAAGGGGAGGAGGTCCTCCCCTATCAGGGGACTTGGAAAGGGGCAGGGAGGAGACCAGGGAGGGAGTGTGGGGTTGGGGAGGGAATGAGGGAGCGGGATACAGCTGGGACACAGAGTTAACAAAATGTAACTAAAAAGAAAAATAAAATAAAAATAAAAAAATTAAAAAAAAAAAAAAAAGAAATGTCCCTTTAATTATAGTGGGTCCTAGGACTATCACTCTGTCAGTGAGGGGCTCCTGGGAAGTGCACACATGCCTGGCTGGTGTTCCATCACTGAGCTACACCCTGAGGTCCAGAATATCCTCTTTCAATGCCTGGATATTCATTTCCTCTCAGCGGTGCTGTATGCATTGCTGTGTCAGTTAACCTGGATATTAAAAATAGGCCTGTGAACAGTTTTCACTCACCTGGTAACTGACTTCTTTGCATCCAGGCTGTTCCCAATGGTTGGCGTAAGGATATTTAAGGCATATACTTATATTTACATGTCCTGGGACAGGCTTCCCGTAGGTGTATCTGTCACAGGATAAATGCACACAGACCAGGAGTGTTTCTGAAGCAGAGATTCACTGTCTTCCCACCCATAGTCCACACTGCCAACTTGAAACTGACTCTGTCTAATTTGTAATGACAGCAAATACAGCCCATTATTACCACTTGACACTTTCTAACTATATATGTTAAGAATTTAGCCCCATTAAGAACCTTTTGGAGTTGTGTTAACCGCCCCCCACCTTGATGTTCTAAAAAGATTAAGTAACCAAATCAGGGTCCTCAACTGATGGAGCTGAGATGAATGGGAACATGGGGAAATTACTATTTTTACAAACCTCAGTCTTTGGCCTTCTTTCTTATCCTTTTTTCTAAGCATGATCATTTTAACAACAAGCAATGTGAGCTAAGGTGTGCCTCTTCTGTCTGATTTGGGCACATTTGCAAATTTCTTTAGGGCTTTGACTTCTTGGGATCCCAGATTGAGATAGCAGTTTTAGTTGCTGTAATACAAGATCCTTATTTATGAGGTATAGAAATGCAAGGAGAAAACCCAGATGCCTAACATTTAAACTTGGGTGGCAGTGGCTGGAGCTGGAGCCAGACTGGGAGCCATAATTTAGTGTCTGTGTTCTCTTTACACGGGTCAGTGTTTCTGACCTTTCCATCTCCAAAAACAGGGACTCTTTAGTGCTTTATACAATTGATTTTATCATTGGTGTAATGAGAATTACCATCAGCAACACATGCAGTGAGTGACTGAGCAGGAAGTGATGCTCATTAAGGGACACAAAGAAGAAAGGAACACCACAGGGGCCATTCTAGGTGGGAAGGACACAGCCTTCACATTTCTACAAATTCTATAATGAGACATTGTCCCAGGTGATTCCGTCTCCAAGTACATCCTTAAAGTTAGAAGAATTGAAAGATATAACTCACACTGCACATGCCGTCACATTTAGTTTTTCTTCTTGCATATAGATGCCCTTTGGGACCTTTAGTTGAACTTTAAATCTGGGAAGCACTGTTGGGAAAGAGAGGAGAACTTCTGGGTGAATAATGACTTTTCTAGTTGCCTAAATAATCAGTCTCTGCCCATAAATGGTGATTACACATTGTAAAGCTGAGTCCACCATCTAAATAATGTTAGAACATTATTTAAATATTATTATTATTAATATTATAAATAATATTGTATTATTATTAAATATAGTGGTTATGGATTATATCATTTCTTGCAAATCACTGAGGTATCTACTTAAATGAGAGAAATCAAGTAATTTACTCCTGAAATCCCAGAACTTGTTGGAAGTTCCATGTTGCTAGGTGGATAGCCATAGCTTCATTGAGATGAAACCCAGCTTAGCACATTTGGACCTCAGTTTGTTCAAAAGAATTCATCCTGTGATAAGTAGAAACTTCTGACACCAGCTTTCCTTTTGTGGCCTTCCCAAGCATACCGAATTCCTCCACGGTGAAGGAGTGCTCTTTCTTCACTCCTGATTGTTTTTGTATCACTATCTTGTAGGAGCCCAGAATGGGCTCCAGAGACAGACTGAAGGACAGTTGCTTAAGCCCGTTCTCTGTGCTGATATTCTGCCACTGCATAATTCGGTTCGTTTTTGGATCCTGTGAAACAGGTTGCAAGTTTTCTAAGTCAATAAAGTATTAAGAACAACAACACATCTAAGACCACTGTGCTCATGGTGGAAGTGTTTGGGAGCCTGCTAATATTCTTCGAGGGGAGAGGGAAATAAAGGAAAGGTGGGGCATAACCAACCAGTTATCTCGAATGGCAGAAGGCTGCTGACCCACACTAGGGCTACAACACCCCAGCATCAAGGTACTTTCAGTGGATTGAGTTCTCTCTGAATATGAACACTGAAGCTTCTTACCTCAATGTAAACCACAGGAAACTGAAACAAAAGGGAAAGCAGTGTTAGTTCAGAACAGAGGGTGGTGACCCCTTTGGCAAACCTGACTTCAAAACATTATGATTAAATCAGTAACTAAATTACAGTTATGAAGTAGCAACAAAAATAATTTTATGGTTGTGGGTCACCACAACATGAGGAAGTGTATTAAAGGATCACAGCATTAGGAAGTTTGAAAACCAATGGTCTAGAAATTTCACACAGACAGCAGATTGAATAGATTTATAGATTGGTCTTTAGGACAGAAGTTTCAGTTAGAATTGGATGAACTTAATCTCTATTACAAAGCCAATTGCAAGCCAATTAACCACCACAGAGAAATTTTAAGTATTTGTTATAGAACTACCTGAGTTGTACCAATCACTCAATCGATAGGGACGCAGAAATGGAATTGTGGGACAGTATCATTAAGATTTCTCTGATGTGCTGTGAGAAATACCCTGAGCCTTTAGAGTCTGGAAATTATAAGTTTACTGTTTAAATCATGTATATTTGCAGGGTGAAATGGAATTATTAGTTTTAAGTGTATCTGTTGGCATATTTTTCATGTGTCCAGTTTACCCTTGTTCATTCGAATGCTGATTTCTCTACCCCACTATCGGGTATCCAGACATAGCATTGTGACATTAATTCTATGCACCTCCTGTCTCAAGTTGCATAAACATGCCACTGTTTGTTCTCTGTATTGCCAATAAAAGCCAACTTGCCAATGCTGAACAGTACACAGAATAGGGTGGGGCCTCCTGGTCTGATGAGGGGAAGAGAAAAGACAGGAAGAGAGGATGGATCCAAGGGGAGAGGACCAAGAAACATCAGGAGAAATGAACTAGACCTAGAAGGTGATCAAAAAGCAAGTAAAATTGGGAAATCTGATTGGGAGAAAGCTATACTAGCTTGGAGTTTTAGGATGGGGTAAATTTGCAGAGCATATCGCATTAAGCTAATAAGATATTTAAATAAATCCTAGTCTCTCTGTGTGGTTATTAGGGTATATAGCTCATTAGGGAGTAACTGCTGCTTTACTAAAATATAAATCAATAATAAATATTAGTAATTTGTAATGTATATACAGTCGAATTGTGTAACTTGTGGGTGTCCTGGGCAAGGCACTGGATTCCCATTCTTCATCTAATGGGCTACAAAGGGATTAGCATGTGTCCTCAAGATGCACTGCTTGAAGAACTTTAACAGATGCCTGACTGTTGCCAGAGTAATATAAAGGAAGAAAGGCCTCAATAGCTGCTCTTGCTTCAAAGGAGAATTGCTGCTGACCAAGCCAAGAGGGGCAGTTTCAGAGGTTTTCCAGCAGACATGGTTCTGATTGATTAGACGAAGTCTACACAGTAAAGACAGACACTGACAAGGTCGTTTAAGATTCTGTCGTAACTGAGCTGTCTGCAGAGGCAAACTTATTTTAGGTGACAACAAGCTTAAAGAACACAGCCATTTCTAGCAGCTGATAAGGGAGCACTTAATGGCAGTTGTAAGGGAGATTTAGTGATAAAGGACTGGTTTCTGAAAGTACGGAAAATTAGGTCATGACAATGGATGATGAAAGTGTGGTACACGTGTATGCGATGAGGGTCTATTCAGCTATAAAAAGTGACATCACAAAATTTTCAGGCAAATGGAGAAAACTTGAAAAAAATTATAATTGTAAGCCAGGCTCAGAAAGACAACTGCTGTGTGTTCTTTCTTATCTGTGGTTCATCACTGCAGACATGTAGAGTTATGTGTTTGACCTGGAGCACCCGTGGAAACAAGGAAAGAATAGGGTAACTGGGGTGGGAACTTCCTCCAGGTAGGAGAGATGCTTGATGGAGGTGACATTAAAGCACAGGTGGACTCAAGCAGGGATGGTGTGTGGATGGGAGAGAAGAGAGGGGAGGGTGGGAGGGTTAGCCAAACCTAAGGATCTATGAAAAAGCTATGTGGAAACTTACTGCTTTATAAACTGATTAAGAAACATAAGGTAAAACACTCTGTAATGTGACCTGGGTCCAGGACACTAAGCACCCTCCATTTTCTGCTGATCTCTCACTGTGTGCCTTGTTTCCTGACCCTCTGAACTAACTGGCACTTAGGTTCTTCTTCTCTTTCCTGCTCTCACTCTCACATTTAGGTTCTGAAGAAGAGGAAGAGGGTTTGAATTTTGTAAGATCAGGATGAAGCAAGAAAGAAAGAGGCAGTCTTTCACTTAACAGACTGAAAATATCACTTTAGCCAGGCAGGCCTAATGGCACACACTTTAATACCAGCAATCAGGAGGCAGAAGCAGGCTGAGCTCTATGAATCAAGGCCAGCCTGGGCTATATAGCGCATTTCAGGCTAGCCAGGATTACACAGTGAAATCATGTAAAAAAATTAAAAAAGTCCTTTGACATTTCAAAGTAAGCAAATCTGTGAAGTAAGAAATTTTTACTTGGATACTGAGCTGTCATGGGCTATATCTGAGCAGGGGTTCTAGGCTATATCGATGAACCATCTTTGGTTGGTTTATCAGTCTCAGAAAAGACCCCTGTGCTCAGATATTTTGGTTCTGTTGCTCTCCTTGTGGAGTTCCTGTCCTCTCCAGGTCTTAATATCTCCCCCAGTATTTCATAAGATTCCCTGCACTCTGCCCTAAGTTTGGTTTTGAGTCTCAGCATCTGCTTTGATACACTGCTGAGTAGAGTCTTTCAGAGGCCTACTGTGGTAGGTTCCTGTCCTGTTTCCTGTTTTTCCTGTCCATCCCATTTGTCTTCTGAGCTGAATGGCTGGCTCTTTGACCAATCCCTGTCCTTCTGAGTGGGAAGCAGCCTTGCCAGGCCACAGAGGAGGACAATGCAACAAGTCCTGATGAGACCTGATAAGCTAGGGTCAGGTGGAAGGGGAGGAGGTCCTCCCCTATCCATGGAATTGGAGAGGGGTATGGGAGGAGATGAGGGAGGAAGGGTAGGATTGAGAAGGAATGAGGGAGGGGGCTACAGCTGGGATAGAAAGTGAATAAACTGTAATTAATATAAAAAAATTAAGTTCATACATGGAACACAAAAAACAATAAATACTTAATTAAAAAATAAATAAACAAATAAAATGTACATTCAAAGTTTGCTCATCAGTGCCGGGAGAGCACTGTGTCTGAGAAGCGGGACAGCACTCTCCATGCAGCGACCAGGAGACTGAAGTCTGGGCCCTAAAACTACAGTGATCTTGTTTCCCAGGTGAGGGGAGGCTCCCACAGCATGGGAATTGGTCGGGTCCACTCTTGGGCCACACAGCCAGAACCCGGAAGAGATCCCGGGTAATGCGGCTTTGTGTCTCGGGCCAGAGCCACACGCCTGCATGTCCCGATCACTTTCCCAAGATGATCGGTGGGCACAAGGGTGCCAGAGACTGAGAGTCCCAGTCTCAAGAAAACCCCACGGGGAAGGAAAGTTGCGAGTCTGATCATGGGTCACCCAGTTTTTCCCTGGAAGGTCTCGCTGACCGCGGGTACACACCACCATCACAACTGAGCTCCCGCCGCGCAGAGAGCAGCTGCGCGCCCAGCTCACTGGTACAGATGAGCTGCGTGCCCCAGTGCAACAGAGACTGAGAATCCCTGTCCGGAGAGGGCCCCACAGGGAAGGAAGAAACCGTGCTGCTTGGGTCACCTAGGCTTTGCCTGGGGAAAGTCTCGCAGACCGCAGATCACAAACAGGCGAGTATGCCCAGCCATCACAGATCCGGGCCCAAGCAGGGAGCACAGAGTTATTGGGAACCCAGCTACTGCAGACTAGCAGGCGGGCGCACGCTCTGCCAGCCCAGAGGCCTACTTTGTACCAACTACTCCTTACAGACAGAACTGTGTGCCCCAAGACACCAGAGTCTTAGAGTCACTGTCTGGAGAAACCCTCACAAGGAACAAGGAACAAAGCAAAGGGGATGGACTTAGGCAAACCAGTATATCCCCGGAAAAGGTCCCATAGGCTGGCCCAACCCAGGGAACTGCTGTGCCCCAGATAGCCTGCTGTTACCAGGAGAGCAGTACTCACCCGCCACAGATTACCTCTTGGGTTCTGGGGCACAGAGCCCCAACCTCAGACCTACAAAAGACCAGGAACCCTTAGATCAACCCCCAGACACTGCTCCAAGGGGCAACCAGTTATCCCTAACAAAACCGACCAAGCCACAGGACACACAGGTTACAGCAGCTGATCACTAAATTTACAGCAAGAAACCCAGAAGGAGGGCAGCTGTCTCCAGGACTTCTCCCGGTGAGAGGAGAGCCCTCTCAACTAATCAGGACCACAGTTACCACCCAGGTCTCTATGCCTGAGGTGAGCTGTAGCAACTCCTGAAAAACACCGGCCATCCAGTGACTATACCCAAAAAGCTGAGAAGGCTTCCTTCAGGAAAAACCATCTTCCTGCCAAAGGGATTCTCTCCACCACAGGAGTCCAGGAACAACCAGAAACTAACTTCAAACACCCAAGATAGCCCAATGGGTAGAGGACAGCATAAAAGTTCAACCAACAAAAGCCAGAGCAATATGGCATCTCCAGAACCCAGTTATCCAGGGGCAAATAGCCCTAGACACCCCAGCATAATTGAAATTCAAGAAGATGACCTAACATCTATGCTCATGAAGAAGATAACAGAGGAAACAAATAAAATACGAAAAGAAATAGAGGAAGCTGCAGCCAAACAGTTTGTGGTGGTCTTTAGAGAGGAAATGCTTAAATCACTGAATGAAATAAAAGAAACAGAGGATTGTTCAAACAAACAGCTGAAGGAATTGATGGAAAAACATGAAAATACAGTCAGACAGGTGAAGGAAACCAACAAAATGGCTCGAGACCTGAAGATAGAATTGGAAAAATTAAAAAAAACAACACACAAAAGGAAGAAATTGTGGAGAGAAAGAACTTAGGGAAGAAAGCGGGAACTACGTTAACATAACCAATAGGCTACAAGAAATGGAAGAAATAATCTCAGGTGTGGAAGATACAATGGAAGAAATAGATGTATCTGTCAAAGAAAATGTTAAATCTAAAAAATTCCTGACACAGACCGTTCAAGAAATTCAAGACAACATAAAAAGACAAAACCTAAGAATAATAGGAATAGAGGAAAAAGAAGATTCCCTGCACCAAGGCCCAGAAAATATTTTCAACAAAATCATTGAAGAAAATTTCCCCAATTTAAAGGAGAGGCCAAAAAGGATACAAGAGGCCTACAGAACACCCAATAAATTAGACCAGAAAAGAAAATCCTCCCGCCACATAATAATCAAAACTGTAAGTATACAGAACAAAGAAAAAATACTAAAAGCTGCAAGAGAAAAAGGCCAAGTAACATATAATGGCAAACCCATTAGAATCACACCTGACTTTTCAACAGAGACTATGAAAGCCAGAAGGGCCTGGACGGATATCATGCAGACCCTAAGAGAACACAGATGTCAGCTCAGGCTACTATACCCAGCAAAACTCTCAGTCCTCATAGACAGAGAAAACAAGATATTCAATGACAAAAACAAATTTCAACAATACCTACAAGCAAATCCAGCATTACAGAAGACACTAGAAGGGAAAACACAGCCCAAAAAATTAGCTACAGTCAAGAAAACACAGGAAATAAATAACCTCACTACAGTAAAACAAAAAGCAACCAAGCACACAACCGTATGACCACAGCCAACATCAAATTCAAAGAATCTAACAGCCACTGGTCATTAATCTCTCTCAATATCGATGGACTTAATTCTCCAATAAAAAGACACAGACTAACAGAATGGATGCGTAAACAAAACCCAGCAATCTGTTGTATACAAGAAACACACCTAAGTCACAAAGATAGACATTACCTGAGGGTAAAGGGATGGAAGATGGCTTTCCAAGCAAATGGATGCAAGAAGCAAGCAGGAGTAACCATTCTAATATCTGATAAAATAGACTTTCAACCAAAATTAATCAAAAGAGATGGGGAAGGGCACTTCATACTCATCAAGGAAAATTCCACCAAGAAGACATCACAATCCTGAACATCTATGCCCCAAATACAAGGGCACCCACATTTGTGAAACATTGATAAAACTTAAACCACACATAGATCCCCACACACTAATAGTAGGAGACTTCAACACCCCACTCTCAACAAAGGACAGGTCAACAAAACAGAAATTAAACAAAGAAACAATATCTCTAACAGAGGTCATGAATCAAATGGACCTAATAGACATTTACAGAACCTTACACCCAAACACAAAAGAATTTACCTTCTTCTCAGCACCTCATGGAACCTTCTCCAAAATAGACCACATAGTTGGTCACAAAGCAAGCCTCAACAGATACAAGAAGATTGAAATAATTCTTTGTATCCTGTCTGATCACCATGGAATAAAGCTGGACTTCAATAACAACAGAAATAGCAAAAAGCCTACACATACATGGAAACTGAACAACTTACTACTAAATGACAGCTGGGTCAGGGAAGAAATAAAGAAAGAAATTAAAGTCTTCCTAGAATTCAATGAAAATGAAGACACAACATACCCAAACTTGTGGGACAGAATGAAGGCAGTGCTAAGAGGAAAGTTCATAGCACTAAGTGCCTTCAAGAAGAAATTCGAGACAGCTCATTCAAGCAACTTAATGGCTCACCTAAAAACCCTAGAAAAAGAAGAAGCAGACACACCAAAAAGGAATAGATGGCTGGAAATAATCAAACTCAGGGCTGAAATCAATCAATTAGAAACAAATAAAACAATTCAAAGACCAAGAGCTGGTTCTTTGAGAAGATCAAACAGATAGACAAACCCTTAGCCAAGCTAACTAAAAGGCAGAGAGACACAATCCAAATAAACAAAATCAGAAATGAAAAGGGGGACATAACTACAGACACTGAGGAAATCCAAACAATAATTAGGACTTACTTCAAAAGTCTATACGCAACAAAATTTGAAAATCTAAATGAAATGGACAATTTTCTTGATCGATTCCACTTATCAAAGCTAAATCAGGACCAGGTCAATCAATTAAATAGTCCTATATCCCCCAAGGAAATAGAAGCGGTCATTGAAAGTCTCCCATCCAAAAAAAGCCCAGGACCTGATGGTTTCGGTGCAGAATTCTACCAGACATTCAAAAAAGAGCTAACTCCAATTCTTTTCAAACTATTCCACAAAATAGAAACAGAAGGAACATTACCAAACTCATTCTATGAAGCCACAGTCACCTTGGTACCTAAACCACACAAAGACCCAACAAAAAAAAAGAGAACTTCATGCCAATTTCCCTTATGAACGTTGATGCAAAAATACTGGCAAACCGAACCCAAGAACACATCAAAGATATGATCCACCATGACCAAGTAGGCTTCATCCCAGGTATGCAGGGGTGGTTCAATATACGGAAATCCATGAATGTGATCCACCATATTAACAAACTGAAAGAAAAAAAAAAACCACATGATAATCTCCCTAGATGCTGAAAAAGTATTTCACAAAATCCAACATCCATTCATGTTTAAAGTATTGAAGAGATCAAGGATACAAGGCACATATCTAAACATAGTAAAGGCGATATACAGCAAGCCTAAAGCCAACATCAAACTCAATGGAGAGAAACTTAAAGCAATCCCACTGAAATCAGGGACAAGACAAGGCTGCCCACTCTCTCCATATCTCTTCAACATATTTCTGGAAGTCCTTGCTAGAGCAATAAGACAGTTGAAGGAGATCAATTGGATACAAATTGGAAAGGAAGAAGTCAAAATATCACTATTTGCAGATGATATGATAGTATACGTGAGTGACCCCAAAAACTCTACCAGGAAACTCCTACCGCTGATAAACACCTTCAGCAAAGGGGCCGGATACAAAATTAACTCAAAAAAATCAGTAACCCTCCTGTATACAAAAGACAAAAGGGCTGAGAAAGAAATTAGGGAAACAACACCCTTCACAATAGCCAAAAATGATATAAGGTACCTCGGAGTAACCCTAACCAAGGCAGTCAAAAACTTGTATGAAAAAAATTTCAAGTCTCTGAAGAAAGAATTAGAAGAAGATATCAGAAGATGGAAAGATATCCCATGCTCATGGCTTGGCAGGATTAACATAGTAAAAATGCCATCTTACCAAAAGCAATCTGCAGATTCAATGCAATTCCCATCAAATTACCAACACAATTTTTTACAGACCTGGAAAGAAAAATTCTCAACTTCATATGGAATAACAAGAAACCGAGAATTGCTAAAACAATCCTCTACAATAAAAGATCTTCTGGAGGTATCTCCATCCCTGATCTTAAGTTGTACTATAGAGCAACAGTTTTAAAAACTGCATGGTACTGGCATAGAAACAGAATGGTGGATCAATGGAACCGAACAGAGGAACCAGAAATAAACCCACACACTTATGGACACCTGATCTTTGACAAAGATGCCAAAACCATACAATGGAAAAAAGATAGCATCTTCAACAAATGGTGCTGGTCCAACTGGATGTCTACATGTAGAAAAATGCAAATAGATCCATATTTATCACCCTGCACAAAACTGATGTCCAAGTGGATCAAAGACCTCAACATAAAACTAGACACATTAAATCGGCTAGAAAAAAAGTGGGGAATACCCTAGAACTCATTGATACAGGAGAAAACTTCCTGAACAGAACACCAACAGCACAGGCTCTAAGAGCAACAATCAATAAATGGGACCTCATGAAACTGAAAAGCTTCTGTAAAGCAAAGGACACCATCATCAAAACAAAGCGACTGCCTACAGATTGGGAAAGAATCTTCACCAACCCTTTATCTGACAGAGGACTCATATCCAGTATATATAAAGAACTAAAGAAGCTGAAAAGCAGCAAACCAAGTAATCCACTTAAAAAATGGGGAACAGAGCTAAAGAGAGAATTCTCTGTAGAGGAATATCGAATGGCAGAGAAGCACTTAAAGAAATGCTCAACCTCATTAGCCATTAGGGAAATGCAAAT
>NW_026589276.1:0-5077 GCF_907164565.1 Psammomys obesus | reverse complement strand
GTACAACCACTCTGGAAATCAATCTGGCGCTTTCTCAGACAACTAGGAATAGCGCTTCCTCAAGATCCAGCCATACCACTCCTAGGCATATATCCAAAATAGGGTCAAGTACACAAAAAGTAGATTTTCTCAACCATGTTTATAGCAGCTTTATTTGTAATAGCCAGAAGCTGGAAACAGCCCAGATGCCCCTCAACTGAAGAATGGATGCAGAAATTGTGGTACATCTATACAATGGAATATTACTCAGCAATGAAAAAAAAGGAAATCATGAAATTTGCAGGTAAATGGTGGGACCTGGAAAGGATCATCCTGAGTGAGTTGTCCCAGAAGCAAAAAGTCACACACGGTATATACTCACTCATATAGACATACAACAACCCACTAAAATCTGTGCATCTAAAGAAACAAGGGAGAGGACCCTAACTAAAACGCTCAATCCCCATCCTGAAAGGCAAAGAGGATGGACATCAGAAGAAGAAGAAAACAGGAAACAACCTCGGAACCTGCTACAGAGGGCCTCTGAAAGCCAGAAGAAAACAGGAAACAAACTAGGAACCTACCACAGAGGGCCTCTGAAAGCCTCTGCCCTGCAGGCTATCAAAGCAGATGCTGAGCCTGATGGCCAACTGTTGAGCAGAATGAATGGAATTTTAAGTAAGAGGTGGGAAATAGTAAGAGTTGGAGAGGACAGGAACTCCACAAGGAGAGCAACAGAATAAGAAAATTTGAAAACAGGGAACTTCCCAGAGACTCATACTCCAACCAAGGACTATTCATGGAGATAACCTAGAACCCCTGCACAGATGTAGCCCATGGCAGTTCAGTGTCCACGTGGCTTACATAGTGATGGGAAAAGGGACTGCCTGTGACATAATCTGATTGGCCTGCTCTTTGATCTCCTCCCCCTGAGGGGGGAGCAGCCTTACCAGGCCACAGAAGAGGACAATGCAGCCACTTTTGATGAGAACTGATAGACTAAGATCAGAAAGGAGAGGAGAACCTCCCCTATCAGTGGACTTGGGGAGGGGCATGCATGCAGAAAGGGGAGGGAGGGTGGGATCGGGAGGGGAGGAGGGAGGGGCTTATGGGGGGATACAAAATGAATAAAGTGTAATTAATAAAAAATAAAAAAGTTTAAAAAATTAAGTTCTTGGGTGAGGATTTTCATTTAGTTTTTTATTTTCATTTTTGAGAATATCACACCAGTATATAATAGACGAGGATCATATCTACTCCTATATACCCTCTCAAATTGCCATCATCCTGTTCCCTATGTCCACCATAAGACATCATCCTCCACTCTTCATGTCTTGTTTTTTAATATTCTACATTGTTTTCTTAGTGTTGCCCATGTCCAGAGTGTGTGGACATCCACTGGAGCATGGGAAACTTACCAGTGGTCACATCCTCAAAAAACAGTGATTCTCCTTCCCTGAGCCACTGACCATAACTCCTGAGTGAGGGGGACGCTCCACCTCATCTCTGCTGGAATTTTAGCTGGTCTGATCTTGTATAGATCTTGTGCAGGCGTTTGTGACTCTGTTGGCCGTGTCATATTCACAGTGCAGAATTTCACAGTGCTCGTCCCTATCCTCCAGCTTGTATATTCTTTCTGCCACCTCTCCCTCAATGTTACCTAAGCCATGGTGGTGATAGGTTGATATAAATGACTTATTTAGGAATAAAAATAAATAAATAAATAAACAAATAAAATGTACATTCAAAGTTTGCTCATTAGCAGAGTGTTGGTTATGTATGAGATCTGATGATTACAAGGAACATTTTCATATATGTCTATTTTATAATATGTGTTAATGACTGCATAAGAGATATATTAATAAAAATATGACATACATAAAAAAGCAGTTTTCACAAATCTCCTACATATGATATCTTTTAATATTATCCTGGAGGCCCTGGCCTATCTGGCCTGCAAAGAAAACTATTATGAAAACAGTGAGTGAAGAAGTAAAATTGTCACTATCAGACTATGGAATGAAAATATTAGACCAGTTCCTAGTAGGTAGACAGAAAGAGGCAGCACAAAAAGATAATAAAAATGGTGGAATTCTGGCCTCCTCCACACACTCCTGGTATGAGACAAAAATCTAAAGGCCCAGCACAGGGCTCTACCTCCCAATGCTAAGGCACCTCTGCAGCAGACCAGTCTGACAGACATGGTTCAAAGCCAAGACCAGGACAGACTAACCCTAAAGTCTCTGTCTTTGTTCAAATGGATCAATCCTAAATGAGAGAAGGAAGACCTCTCAAAGATCCTTAAGAACCCCAGCCTTCAGAGAGAGAGAGAGAGAGAGAGAGAGAGACAGGGCTTCCCAGGTGCCTCTGCAGAGGGCCCTCCCACCCATGTGCCTGCTGTGTGCCTGTTTCCTCACCTCTGAAAAAATCCTTTCTCCACTGACTGCTTCTGCCTGATGTGTTAAAGGTTTTTTCTGTCTTTAATTCTTTAACTGGAAGAGAAATGAACCCTACACAGTAGTAGCAAGATCAATTTATAAATGCCACAAAAATCCTATTGGAACCCACGATAAGTCAGTTTGACTAAAGAATTCAGCAAGATCAACATGGAAAATAAGTAATCGTATACATAGAAAAATCTTAACTGCATTGAAAATGAAGGCAACAAATTATAAATTCTATGAGCTCCATTCATCAATGAAAACTCTGACTTGGGAAATAAGTCAATTAAGAAGTTGAATAGGCCTAAGAAGAACATTGCAAACTACTAAGGAATCTGTAAAAGGAAATCTAAAATAATGGTTAGATATATGTGTACTAGCAGACACGTGTGCTATTAAATGATTCATGCTGTTCCAAGGTAATACATACGCTATTAAAATACAAATCAAATTTCTAGGCTGATTGTACAAGTGCAACCTGATAGTAAAATCTACATGAAACATCCAGGAGTAGTTGATAAAATTCTGAAGAAAGGATTGATTCATGGAAGTGAATTTACCCATCATAAAAATGAAAGTGTTGTAACTATGATGAATGTGGGAGGTAAAAGACGGGAGAGAGAGGCAATTGGTCACATGTGAGCTGCTGGGGCATAAGGACCTGGGCTTCATCAGCAGAATCTGCATAAAAAGCAGGTACAAGCGCCTGCTGTAGTCCTAGCTGGAGAAGCAGAGACAGACAACTCTCGAGGGGTCACTGGCCAGGCAGCCTAGCCAGACCATCAAGGCTAGGATCATCAACCCAGGCTAGGGGGAAACTCTGACTCAGAACTCAAGGTGTATGGCACCCCAAACTGACACCCAAGGTTGTCTCCTGGCTAGCATACACATGTGTATAAACACACATGTTCAGACAAGTGAACATGGATTACACAGAGACACACAAGGTACTAGGAAGTGATCAACAACTGTGGTGGTTTGAATGGGTTTGGCCTCCATAGACTCATGTGTTTGACTGGTGGGCCATAGGGAGTGGTATGATTAGGAGGTGTGGCCTTGTTTGAGTAGGGATGGTCTTGGTGGAGGAAATGTGTCACTGTGGGGGTGGGGCTTTGAGGTCTCAAATGCTCAAACTATACCCAGTGTGCCACACAGTCTTTTTCTGTTGCCTTCAGATCAAGATGTAGAACTCTCAGCTCCTTCTCCAGCACCATGTCTGCCTGCGTGCCACCATGCTTTGTGCCAGGATGATAATGGACTGAACCTCTGAAACTGTAAGCCAGCACCAAGTAATTATTTTTTGTTTTTGTTTTTATTATATAAGAGTGACTGTAGTTATGGTGTCTTTTCACAGTAAACAATAAAACCTTAACTAAGACAACAACCTACACTAGAAATTTTAGTGTCAGAAGCCTACAGACATAGGTAAAGGGATTAAAAGATTGTTCAGAAGAACCAGGTACATGTGTATACAATGAAGGATGGAACTAGAAAAATCACTGTGAGTGAGGCAACCCAGACCCAGAAAGACAAACATGACAGGTACTCACTTACAAGTGGATATTAAGCATAAAGTAAAGCACATTCACACTGTCATCCACAGACCCACAGAGTCTGTGTGACAAGGAGGGCTTTACGGGGATGCAGGGATCTCCCTAGGAAGGGAAAGTAGAATGGATCTTTTGAGTGGGGTGAGAGTGGAGGCAGAAAGGATCAGACAGGGGAGGGAGGAAAGAAGAGAGAGTATGGGGAGAGATGGTGGGGACAGGAGGCATTTAAGGTACAGTGTAGAAATCTATTGTGGTGTAAACTTCCTTGAACCTATGAAAGTGATTTCACTGAGGACTCCTAGCAATGAAGGATTTGACACCAAAAAGGCCATCTTTTGTGAGCAGTCAAGGCTCTCAGAGGTGTACTGGGCCCAATCCAGGAGAGGGAGCTTATGCTCCATACTGCCTGTGTGGCCAGGAATGAGAAGCTGGATGACTGGATGGCTCAGATTCTTTTGCCTGCTCTTGGGAGCCCTTTCCTTTTACGGGGTTGTCTTACTCAGCTTTGATATGAGGGCATGGGCCTATTCTTATTGCATCTTGTTGTGCTGTGTTCAGCTGCTATCACTGGACCGCCTGCTCTTTTCTGCAGTGAAACAGATCTGGAGGAGAAGGATGTTTAGGGGAGAGACTAGGGAGAATGGAGGAAGAGGAGGCTGGAGTTGTGACAGAAGAATAATAGTAGAAAATAGAAAAAAATATCCTTGGTAGAATTACACAACAGACTATTGGTTAAATAGAATGTTTAGACTTGCCAACAAATGGTGTCTATAGTAATTTCTTATTTTCAAAGAACTAATTAAGTAAAAGTGGATTATTATTTTGTTTACTTTTTAACTAGTTCTTTGAGATTTTGTACAGTGTTTTAAGATGATAGTCAACCCTCCCTCCATTTATACCAGATCTACCACCCTTCCCTACTCATCTGTCTTATGGTTCTCTATTTGCTTTTTTTTTCACCCATTAATTTTATTTGAACTGCCCATTTATTCTTGGATACGTGGACTTCCATTGGAATAGGGTTGACTTACCAGTGTCTGCCCTCTTAAAGACAACCGAATTTCTCCCAGTAGCGGTCAGTTAACAAGAGCTCCTCAGCTAGGAGTG
>NW_026589275.1:0-8337 GCF_907164565.1 Psammomys obesus | reverse complement strand
AAGGCAGTTAATGCCAGAAATTGCGCTGCGATCATCACTAGCGCCTGCGACATATACATTGCAGAGCCCCTCCCACACACTCAAGGGTTCAACATTAGCCATCACTCTGTCCCTCGAGACACACGCCCACACCCACTTACACACACACACACACACAAATACACACACACGCACGCACGCTTGCATTTGCCTCTGTTTGCGCCTGCGTACTTTCCTCCCACAGGTACAGCTAGTCCTCAGCATACGCTAAGGACACGGGACCTCTCTCAACTTCCTGAAGAATTCTCCAGACTCGAGAGAGAGACAGTACCAGTCTGATCGGCTGAATCCAAAAACAAACAGGGAAGGTCTCAGATAAGCCAATGGCCAGGGGTAGGCGAAAGAACATTTCCAACATAAATCAGGACATCATGACTTCACCAGCAAACCCCAAAATCGATGGATATTCCAATTCATCAGAAGCACAGGAAAATGACCTTAAAGCCATGCTTGCTCAATTATTTGAGGCTCATAAGGAGGAAATGTACAAATCTTTCAAAGAGATGGCCAGTCAATTGGAGGTAAAGAAAGAAGAAATAGACAAAACCCTTAAAGAAACACAGGCAAACATAGCCAAACAAATAGAGGCACAAGTAGAGAAGAAATTAGTGGCATACAAAAAGGAAATGAACAAAGAAATAGAGTCCATCGTAGAGAGACAGGAATCCAAATTCAAACACATAAAAGAAATGGTGCAAGGCATGAAAACAGAATTAGAATCAATAAAGAAAACACAAAGTGAGAAAACTCTTGAGCTGGAGAACTTGGAGAAAAGATCAGGAACCACAAAAGTAAGCATCACCAACAGAATACAAGAGATGGAAGAGAGAATCTCTGGAGCTGAAGACACACTTGCAGAAATTGATACTTCTCTCAAAGAAAAAGTAAAATCAGAAAAATTCCAATCACAAAATATCCAAGAAATCAAGGATGCTATGAAAAGACAAAATCTAAGAATAATAGGAATTGATGAAAAAGAAGACTCCAGGCTCCAAGGTCCAGAAAATATTTTCAAAAAAATCATAGAAGAAAATTTTCCCAACTTAAAGAAAGAGATGTCCATAAATATACAAGAGGCCTACAGAACACCAAATAGACTAGACCAGAAAAGAAACACATCACGTCACATCATAGTCAAAACACTAAATCTACAGAACAAAGAAAAGATATTAAAAGCAGCAAGGGAAAAAGGCCAAGTAACATATGAAGGTAGACCTATCAGAATCACACCAGACTTCTCATCAGAAACTATGAAAGCCAGAAGGGCCTGGGCAAGCATCATGGAGACTCTAAGAGATCACAAATGTCAACCCAGACTACTATACCCTGCAAAGCTTTCAATCAACATAGATGGAGAAAACAAAATATTCCATGACAAAACTAAATTTACGCAATATCTATACAGCAAACCAACCCTACAGAAGATACTAGAAGGAAAACTCCAATCCAACGAAAACGAATTCACCCAAGAAAACAGGGCATACAGATAACATCCCAACAAAAATGAAAAGAAAACAAGCAATGAAACAAGGTAAGATCATCGACTCCATTACAAAAGGAACTAACATGCATTGGTCAATATTATCTATCAATATTAATGGACTCAACTCACCAATAAAAAGACTCAGGCTAACAGAATGGTTACGGAAACAGGACCCAACATTCTGTTGCATCCAAGAAACACACCTATGCAACAAAGATAAACACTACCTCAGAGTAAAGGGCTGGAAAAATGTTTTTCAAGCAAATGGTTCCAGAAAACAAGCTGGAGTAGCCATCCTAATATCTAATAAAATAGACTTTCAACCCAAGTTAATCAAAAAAGATAAGGAGGGCCACTATATTCTCATCAAAGGAAAAATCCAACAAGAGGACATCACAATTTTGAATATCTATGCCCCAAATACAAGAGCACCTACATTCGTAAATGAAACAATATTAAAGCTTAAATCATACATTGATCCTAATACCTTAATAGTGGGAGACTTCAACACCCCACTCTCATCAAGGGACAGATCAACCAGACAGACACCAAATAGGGAAATAAAAGCACTCACAGAATCCCTAAATCAAATGGACCTAATAGATGTCTACAGATCTTTTCACCCAAACTCAAAAGAGTACACCTTCTTTTCAGCACCACATGGAACCTTCTCCAAAATAGACCATATAGTTGGTCACAAAGCAAGCCTCAACAGATACAAAAGGATTGAAATAATCCCTTGTATACTATCTGACCACCATGGACTAAAGCTGGACATCAACAACAACAGAAACAACAAAAAGCCGACACGCACATGGAAACTGAACAACTTACTACTCAATGACAGCTGGGTCAAGGAAGAAATAAAGAAAGAAATTAAAGACTTTTTAGAATTCAATGAAAATGAAGGCACAACATACCCAAATTTATGGGACACATTGAAAGCAGTGCTCAGAGGAAAATTTATAGCACTAAGTGCCTACAAGAAGAAATCTGTAACATCACATACAAACAACTTAATGGCCCAACTGAAAAACCTAGAAAAAAAAGAAGCAGATACACCCAAGAGGAGCAGACGGCTGGAAATAATCAAACTAAGGGCAGAAATCAATCAATTAGAAACAAATAAAATTATCCAAAGAATCAATGAAACAAAAAGCTGGTTCTTTGAGAAAATCAACAAGATAGACAAACCCTTAGCCAAACTAACTAAAAAGCAGAGAGAAACCATACAAATCAGCAAAATCAGAAAGGAAAATGGGGACATAACTACAGACACTGAGGAAATCCAAACGATTATTAGGTCATACTACAAAAGCCTATACAGCACAAAATTTGAAAATCTAAATGAAATGGATAACTTTCTTGACAGATTCCATCTACCAAAATTAAGTCAAGATCAGGTAGAAAGACTGAATAGTCCTATATCTCCCAAGGAAATTGAAGCAGTCATTAACAGTCTCCCCTCCAAAAAAAGCCCTGGACCAGATGGCTTCAGCGCAGAATTCTACAAGACCTTCAAAGAAGTACTAACACCAATTCTCCTCAAACTATTCCATAAAATAGAAACAGAAGGAACACTACCAAACTCATTCTATGAAGCCACAGTCACTTTGATACCTAAACCACACAAAGATCCAACCAAAAAAGAGAACTTCAGACCTATCTCTCTTATGAACATTGATGCAAAAATACTCAATAAAATACTTGCAAACCGAATCCAAGAACACATCAAAGATATCATCCACCATGACCAAGTAGGCTTCATCCCAGGAATGCAAGGGTGGTTCAACATACGGAAATCCATCAATGTAATCCACCACATAAACAAAATGAAGGAGAAAAACCACATGATCATCTCCTTAGATGCTGAAAAAGCATTTGACAAAGTCCAGCACCCATTTATGTTTAAAGTCTTGGAGAGATCAGGGATACAAGGCACATACCTAAAGATAGTAAAGGCAATATACAGCAAGCCTATAGCCAACATCAAACTCAATGGAGAGAAACTTAAATCAATCCCACTGAAATCAGGGACAAGACAAGGCTGCCCACTCTCTCCATATCTCTTTAACATTGTACTTGAAGTCCTAGCCAGAGCAATAAGACAACTAAAGGAGATCAAGGGGATACAAATCGGAAAGGAAGAGGTCAAAGTGTCACTATTTGCAGATGATATGATAGTATACATGAGCGACCCCAAAGATTCAACCAGAGAACTTCTTCAGCTGATAAACACCTTCAGCAAAGTGGCAGGATACAAAATCAACTCAAAAAAATCAGAGGCCCTCTTGTATACCAAAGACAAAAAGGCTGAGAAAGAAATTAGGGAAACAACACCCTTCACAATAGCCACTAACAACATAAAGTACCTTGGTGTGACTCTAACCAAGCAAGTGAAAGACCTATTTGAGAAAAACTTCAAGTCTTTGAAGAAAGAAATTGAAGAAGATCTCAGAAGATGGAAAGATCTCCCGTGCTCATGGATTGGTAGGATTAACATTGTGAAAATGGCCATCCTGCCAAAAGCAATCTATAGATTCAATGCAATTCCCATCAAAATACCAACTCAATTCTTTACAGACCTTGAAAAAAAGATTCTCAGCTTCATATGGAGAAACAAAAAACCCAGAATCTCCAAAACGATCCTGTACAACAACAGATCATCTGGAGGTATCTCCATTCCCGATCTCAAGCTGTACTACAGGGCAACAGTAATAAAAACTGCATGGTATTGGCATAGAAACAGAAAGGAGGATCAATGGAATCGCATAGAAGACCCAGAAATAAACCCACACACCTATGAATTCTCAATATTTGACAAAGAAGCCAAATCCATCCAATGGAAAAAAGACAGCATCTTCAACAAATGGTGCTGGACCAACTGGATGTCTACATGCAGAAAAATGAAAATAGATCCATATCTATCACCCTGCACAAAACTAAAGTCCAAGTGGATCAAGGACCTCAACATAAAACCAGATACTCTAAATCAGCTGGAAAAAAAAGTGGGAAACAGCCTAGAATTCATTGGCACAGGAGACAACTTCCTGAACAGAACACCAACAGCACAGGCTCTAAGAGCAACAATCAATAAATGGGACCTCATGAAACTGAAAAGCTTCTGTAAAGCAAAAGACACTGTCATCAAAACAAATAGACAGCCTACAGATTGGGAAAGAATCTTCACCAACCCTTTATCTGACAGAGGGCTAATATCAAGTATATATAAAGAACTAAAGAAGCAGAAAAGCAACAAACCAAGTAATCTACTTAAAAAATGGGGAACAGAGCTAAACAGAGAATTCTTGAAAGAGGAACGTCGAATGGCAGAGAAACACTTAAAGAAATGCTCAACCTCATTAGCCATTAGGGAAATGCAAATCAAAACGACCCTGAGATATCACCTTACACCCATCAGAATGGCCAAGATGAAAAACTCAAGTGATAGCACATGCTGGAGAGGTTGTGGAGAAAAGGGAACCCTCCTCCATTGCTGGTGGGAATGTAAACTGGTTCAACCACTCTGGAAGTCAATCTGGCGCTTTCTCAGACAACTAGGAGTAGTGCTACCTCAAGACCCAGCTATACCACTCCTAGGTATATACCCAAAATTTGCTCAAGTACACAACAAGGACATTTGTTCAACCATGTTCATAGCAGCTTTATTTGTAATAGCCAGAACTTGGAAACAACCCAGATGTCCATCAACGGAGGAATGGATACAGAAACTGTGGTATTTTTACACAATGGAATACTACTCAGCAATCAAAAAGGAAGAAATCATGAAATTTGCAGGCAAGTGGTGGGATCTAGAAAAGATCATTCTGAGTGAAGTATCCCAGAAGGAGAAAGACAAACTTGGTATATACTCGCTTATATAGACCTACAAGACATGATAAACATAATGAAATCTACACACCTAAAGAAGATAATCAAGAAAGTGGACACAGGCGAAGGTGATTAATCCTCATTTAGAAAGACAAATGGGATGTGCATTGAACTTATGACAGAAGTCTATCACAAAAGGCATCTGAAGGACTCTACCTAGCAGTGTTTCAAAACAGACACTAAGACTCATAACCAAACCCTCGGCAGAGTGCAGGGAATCATATGAAAGAAGGGAAGTTAGTATGATATGGAAAGGATAGGAGCTCCACAAGGACCAAATATATCTGGGCACAGGGTCTTTTCTGAGACTGACACTCAACCAAGGACCATCTATGGATATAACCTAGAACTTCTGCTCGGATGTGGCCTGTGGTAGCTCAGTAACCAAGTAGTTTTCCAAAGTAAGGGGAACACGGACTATTTCTAATAGGATCTCAAGGGCAGGCTGTTTGACCCCCACCCCAGGGGAGGAGCAGTCTGTTAGGCCACAGAGGAGGACTTTGCAGCCAGCCCTGAAGATACCTGATAAAACAGGGTCAGATGAAAGGGGAGGAGGTCCTCCCCTATCAGGGGACTTGGAAAGGGGCAGGGAGGAGACCAGGGAGGGAGTGTGGGGTTGGGGAGGGAATGAGGGAGCGGGATACAGCTGGGACACAGAGTTAACAAAATGTAACTAAAAAGAAAAATTAAAAAAAAAAAAAAAATTCCTGACACAGACCGTCCAAGAAATACAAGAAAATATGAAAAGACAAAACCTAAGAATAATAGGAATAGAGGAAAAAGAAGACTCCCTTCTCCAAGGGCCAGAAAATATTTTCAACAAAATCATTGAAGAAAATTTCCCCAAGTTAAAGGAGAAGCCAATAAGGATACATGAGGCCTACAGAACACCAACAAATTTGACCAGAAAAGAAAATTCTCCCGCCACATAATCATCAAAACAGTAAGTATACAGAACAAAGAAAAAATACTAAAAGCTGCAAGGGAAAAAGGCCAAGTAACATATAATGGCAAACCCATTAGACTCACACCTGAATTTTCAACACAGACAGTGAAAGCCAGAAGGGCCTGGACGGATACCATGCAGACCCTAAGAGAACACAGATGTCAGCCCAGGCTACTATACCCAGCAAAACTCTCAGTCCTCATAGACGGAGAAAACAAGATATTCAATGACAAAAACAAATTTCAACAATACCTACAAACAAATCCAGCATTACAGAAGACACTGGAAGGGAAAATACAACCCCAAAAAATTAGCTTCTGTCAAGAAAACACAGGAAATAATTAACCTTACTACAGTAAAACAAAAAGCAAACAAGCACACAACCTGATGACCACAGCCAACATCAAAATCAAGGGATCTAACAGCCACTGGTCATTAATCTCTCTCAACATCAATGGACTCAACTCTCCGATAAAAAGACACAGATTAAAAGAATGGATACGTAAACAAAACCCAGCAATCTGTTACATACAAGAAACACACCTAAGACACAAAGATAGACATTACCTGAGGGTAAAGGGTTGGAAGACAACTATCCAAGAAAACGGACCCAAGAAGCAAGCAGGAGTAGCCATTCTAATATCTGATAAAATAGACTTTCAACCAAAATTAATAAAAAGAGATGGGGAAGGACACTTCATACTCATCAAAGGAAAAATCCACCAGGAAGACATCACAATCCTGAACATCTATGCCCCAAATACAAGAGCACCCACATTTGTTAAAGAAACATTGATAAAATTTAAACCACATATAGATCCCCACACATTAATAGTGGGAGACTTCAACACCCCACTCTCAACAAAGGACAGGTCAACAAAACAGAAATTAAAAAAAGAAACAATGTCTCTGACAGAGGTCATGAATTAAATGAACCTAACAGACATTTACAGAACTTTACACTCAAACACAAAAGAATTTACCTTCTTCTCAGCACCTCATGGAATCTTCTCCAAAATAGACCATATAGTTGGTCACAAAGCAATCCTCAACAGATACAAGAAGACTGAAATAATCCCTTGTATCTTGTCTGATCACCATGGAATAAAGCTGGACCTCAACAATAACAGAAATACCAAAAAGCCTACACACACATGGAAACTGAACAACTTGTTACTAAATGACAGCTGGGTCAGGGAAGAAATAAAGAAAGAAATTAAAGTCTTCCTAGAACTCAATGAAAATGAAGACACAACATACCCAAACTTGTGGGACACAATGAAAGCAGTGCTAAGAGGAAAGTTCATAGCACTAAGTGCCCTCAAGAAGAAATTCGAGACAGCTCATTCAAACAACTTAACAGCCCACTTAAAAACCCTAGAAAAAGAAGAAGCAGACACACCAAAAAGGAGTAGACGGCTGGAAATAATCAAACTCAGGGCTGAAATCAATCAATTGGAAACAAATAAAACAATTCAAAGAATCAATGAAACCAAGAGCTGGTTCTTTGAGAAAATCAACAAGATCGACAAACCCTTATCCAAGCTAACTAAAAGGCAGAGAGACACCACCCAAATCAACAAAATCAGAAATGAAAAGGGGGACATAACGACAGACACTGAGGAAATCCAAACAATCATTAGGACTTACTTCAAAAGTTTATATGCCACAAAATTTGAAAATCTAAATGAAATGGACAATTTTCTTGATCGATTTGACTTACCAAAGCTGAATCAGGACCAGGTAAATCAGTTAAATAGTCCTATATCCCCCAAAGAAATAGAAGCAGTCATCAAAAGTCTCCCATCCAAAAAAAATCCCAGGACCAGATGGCTTCAGCGCAGAATTCTACCAGACCTTCAAAGAAGAGCTAACTCCAATTCTCTTCAAACTATTCCACAAAATAGAAACAGAAGGAAAATTACCAAACTCATTCTATGAAGCCACAGTCACCTTGGTACCTAAACCTCACAAAGAC
>NW_026589274.1:0-27135 GCF_907164565.1 Psammomys obesus | reverse complement strand
CCTCTGCTACCTCAGGAGCTGACAGGACAGTGTCCCCTGTGCTCCCGCTGACTCCTGTAAGCCCGCATCTTAGAGACCAGCGTCCCCTGTGCTCCCATCGTTTTCCCACGCACCCCGTCTTAGAGACCAGCACCCCCAGGCCACCATCCTCAGGACATCTCACTATGATTCCCCATCAGAGAACTCTCCAATTGTCCACTCTGGCTCAGAGCAGCCCCTGCGGGGAAACAGGCCACTGTCCCCACTATCCTTGGACTCTGCTTCCTGAGGAGCAGCACTCAGCACCCCACCTCAGAAGGTGCTCATGGAGACTCCTATCCGGCCCCTTCTTAGGGAGAAGGTGATACTGCCACTCTGAGGTCACCATGCCATGCTAGGCCACCACATCCTGCTCTTCTGCATCTCTCACTGGAGAGACTTCTTCCTTCAATAATCTTACTCTACACAGGACCCCTTACCAGCTACATCACCTGGTCCTGTCCCTCCCAGCATCTTTCTCTACGACATTCCAAACACTAAGTTCTTCCCACTCAGTGTCTTCATTCTCTCTCTGAGAAATGACTGCTAGTGAAGGCTGGCGTCAAACTCCACATGTAGGCAAGAATGACCATCCTCCTGTCCCTGCCCCCCAAGACCTGGGAGCTAGGGAAAACAAGCTATGCTGAGGCTTATGTGGTAGTGGGAATCTACCCCAGGGCTTCAAGCTCTCTGCCAACTGAGCTGCGCCCACTGCTCTTCTCTGAGGACTCCTTTACTTGGACTCATTTGTGTCTTTGAAGCAGTGAATCTTAAGCACAGGACTGCAGGGGAGGATGTCCCATGTTTGGAAGCCCAGGCATCAAAAAGCCCTCTGCTGCACAGCTGCCCCTGGCTCTGTCCAGCCCTTCATCCTAGGGGGCTACTCTCCTGCCTCTGGGCAGCTTTGCCTCCCCAACTCCCATTTGCTGCTAAATCCAGGATAATAAGCTCCATCAAGCCCCTGACATATTTTGGTGGGTTCAGGAGTGAACTGTGATTTTCGACCCCCTACTGCTGCTTTGTCTGCAGCGCTGAGGTTTGAGGACAGCACCCCAGATCTGAAACTTTCACCAAGCTGCAGATACTTCTCCTCATGATTTCCCATCCATTTTTCCAATTAACATTAGTAATCTCTATCCACTCTTCAAATCACATGGTGAACACAAAGTTTCATAACTTGTCTACTTTTGAAATGAACAAGGGCAAAAAGAAAACAAATACTAGTAATTCATGGAGTCACACTCTAGGCCCAACTGCAAGTGTGATCACCTTGATGAGGAAGGGCTGAGGCCTGCTGGAGCAGGGGCTACTCACAGAAAGCGATCCCTGTCAATTGCAAAGATCTCCCCTGCATATATGCCGGTGATGCACTGGAAGCCTGTGAGCAGGTAAAGCAGGACGACTCTGCAGGAGACAATGGAGGCAAAAGCAAACCACAAATTCAACATTAGCACAGTTTCTCCCAACCGAGCTTGTTTGGCAGAATAAATGACATCACACAGATTTTTGTTAAAAAGTAAAATAAAATAAAAGCAGGACTGGAGAGACGACTCCCCAGGAGAGAGTGCTGGTGGCTCTAGCAAAGGGTCAGGTTTGGTGCAGACACCCAGGCTGTGGGTCACAACCATGTACGGCAGGAGTTCTGGGATCCTGTGCTAGCGAGTTTCATGTCGACTTGACAGAAGCCAGAATTATCTGAGAGCAGAGAACCTCAACTGGTAAATGATTCCAAAAGATGCAGCTGTGGGCACACCTGCAGGGCATTTTCTTAATTAGTGATTGGTGGGGGAGGGCCCCGCCCATGGTGGGTGGAGCCATCCCTGTGTTGTGGTCCTGGGTTCTGTACTGGAAGCAGGCTGAGCAAGCCAGACTCCATGGCCTCTGCAGCAGCTGCTGTGTGCAGGCCCCTGCCCTGTTTGGGAGCTTGTTTTGACTTCCTTCAGTGATGGGCTACACTGTGGAAACATAAGCCAAACCAACCCTTTCTCCTCAAGCTGGCTTTGGTAGTGAAGTTTTAACACAGTAACAATAACTTCAAATAAGACAGATTTCCACACCTCATCTGATCGCCACAGGCACCAGGGCACACATGTGGTGCATAGATATACACTCAGGCAACACTCATACACATAAAAAATTAAAAAAGTAGTTTTAAAAAGAAAGAAAAGAAAAATGTAGAGCTATGGGGTTTTTAAAAAAAAGGGGGTGGGGTAGTGGGGGGAGGTTGTCAGATGGTGTGAGTCCTGTGAGGCATTTGGCATCTCTGTCTCCACAGCAATTTTGAGTGACTGAAGTGGGTCCTCTAAACCCCAGCAACATGACAATGAGCCCTAATGTCACCAGCCTTGAGTGTGTCTTTTAGGAGTTAACTAGTGTTAGATGAAATCATGAAAGCAGAGGCCCATAGTGTCATTTGTGTCCTCATAGGGGAGAGACAGCAACAGAGTCTCTGCTATGAGAGGTCTTTGGGGGAAGGAGCCAGAGAGGAAGAGCCCAGGAGAGAATCCTCAACTCAGAGAGAATTGGGAGAGCCTGGGAAAGAATCTTCACCTCAGAAAGAAGGGGAAGAACTCTGCAGAGAATCCTCACCTCAGACCCTCCTGCTGCACTGTGGAGATACATTTATTTTAAAATCCACTAAGCTGTGGTATGCAGTCATGGCAGCCCAACACATCACTTCAATAAGTAAAAAATCAGTCAGAATCATTCCTAACACAGAGAAGAGGAGAGCTAAATACAGCTCTCCTGTAGGAGTTTTTACATTCAGTTAGCCATTTCGCTTTTACAGATGAGCAAGAATAAACAATCATGAACCAGTGGCAGGAATCCAGCTCAGCAGCTTACTACGGATACACAGAGAGTCTCCTTTAAAGCTTTAATGATCATCCCTGAAATAGGCCAACCATCTTCCTGTGTGGCCTCTAAAGATAAAATAATCAAAATAAATAAATCTGGCTATGATTATGTGTGAAGAAATAATTTGCATTCACCTGATAAGGGTAGTAAGAAGGAAGAAGGGGGATAAAAGTCCTCCTGTGGCTGTGTGTTTCCTGGACACACATGTCAGGTTCCTCCAAGACAAATGGTGTGATTGGGGTCCTAACATACACACATAGCATGTTTTCGAATGAGTCAGGACGCAGTGACTCTCTTTGTATGGGTACGCAGTGATGGACAGATATACAGATCAGAAGAGAGATAAGTCTCCTCCTACATAAAGAAAATTTCCAGTTTTTTACAACCTACCAAAGGCCATTTTAAAGCAAAGTGTTGGGGGGGGGGGTAGACCTGATAACACAATTAATGCTCTGGGAAGAGCAGCAAGCATGGCCTCCAGGACTCACCCAACCTGTGAGGCAGAAGCAGAACTGCTGTAGACTCAGGCCAGCCTGGGCTGCAGGACAAGCTCCAGGCCTGTCGGGTCACAACTGTGGTTCTCCCTCAAAGGACCAAATGAGAGCAGAGGACCCAGGCTCCCTGTGACCAAACATGGAGCAGAGGTCCTGAATCTGCCTCCTCTCCTGAGGAGCCAGTCTTGCTTTGCAAGGCTCACCTCTTTTCCCTCTACACTCCTAAATGCACAATTCTCTCTCTCTCCACTCCTCCATTCCCACACACACATGATCTGAGGTGCTCAGCATTCTCCCTTTCTCTTTCTCCAGTAAACTGTCTTCAAGTTCCCAGTTTTGTACACTTTTCTGTTTTTATCCATAAAACCAAGAATTTAGGAAGGGAACCTCATGGCCCTGGCTACAGTTAACCACGAGGTTAAGTGGATGTATCTGTCACATCCACTTACTGATCAGATTTTTAAATATTATAGTTACAGATTAACAAATTATAGTTACATATTTAAGGTATAAAAGAAATATAATTTATGAACTGAGGGACCACCTGGGAATGAGAAACAACTGTGATTCTTTGAATTGAAGCCAGGTGCAGATAGCTCTTGAAGGGCGGAGTGAACTGTTCTAAGAAACAACCAGCTGTAAACTATCCACAACCAGCTGTAAGCTATAGAGCAAAAGTGACCTGATTTTCAGGTATAAAAACCCTGTGCTTTGCATGTTCCGGGTCGTCTCCTATCTTTGGAGGGGCGACCCTATCACAATAGCAATAAAACCTCTTGCTTTACATCAAGTTGTGGTCTATGAGAGTTCCTGGGAAGGGCGCGATCCTGAGCTCCTGAGCAGTGAGACTCCAGGTCTTACAGAACAACTTTGTGAAATAATTATAACAAACTGAATAAGGTGATCTCCATCTCCACAAATAAACATCTTTTTATTGTCCCTATTTGAGATATATACTTTGAAATGTGTAGTATATTTGCTGGATTGAATGTGCTGTACAATTTATTTCAATAGAAAAGAATCGTCCTTCTCCAGTTTAGCAAAGTTTAAACTCTCAGCACAAATGTGTCTCCTCACTCCACCCTGCCTCTGGCATCATCACTGTAAGCCATGCTGCCTGGAGGTCGGTTGCCTAATAATGCACAGGCTTGTGAACCCTGTGTTTGTCTTTCTCTGCTGGGATTATTTAACTTTGGGTGATGTTCCTCAAACCTTCAGTTCTGTCCCCAATCTTCGGTTCTACCCATATTGCCATATCCCCCATTTTAAAGATAAGCAGCACTCCAGCTCCCAGATTCCTCACCAGTTACCTGTGCTACACACTTAAGCTCCATCCCTTGGTCACTGTGTACAATGCTCCAGTGAGCTTCAGGCTGCAGATGCATTTGGGAAATTCTTTCAGGGTGTGTGTGAGTATGCACAGGACAAATTCCAGGTCTAATTACTTCCTTAATGTCATGTTCTTAATGTTCAGCTGCCACCTCAACCCTACAAGACTGTCGGGCCACAGGAGCTCATATCCCACAGAGTCAAACCCAGTTCCTAGTTACACAGTCGGACAAAGGGCAAAGGCAATGCTAGGCCCAAGCATGAGAAGAACCTTCCGGCCTCCTGAACATTATTGCTGGTTTAATACTGACATTGACCCCGACAGTAAGTGAATAGACGATGGTGAGGAATGTTTAAGTCCTGCTTAAGTTACTGCTGCTGTGATGAACATGATAAACCAAACAACTTAGAGAGCTTGGGGTTGATTTGGCTTCATACCCCAGGGTACAGTCCATCCCTGAGGGAAACTAGAGCAGACTTAAGGCAGGAATTGGAGGCCAGAATGGAAGCTGAGGCCACAGAGGAGAGCTTCTACTGGCTTGCATCTCATGGCTTGCTCAGCCTGCTTTGTTGTACAACTCAATTGCCATAGGCTGGCACTGCCCAGTGTGGGCTAGACTTTCCTACATCACTCATCATCCAAGAATATGCCCACAGTCTTGCCTATGAGCCAATATTATAGATGCGTTTTCTTAATTGGGGTTCATTTTCCCACAGGACTCTACCCTGTGCCTAACAGACAAAAAACAAACAAAAAACTGACAAGCACACTAACCAAAAGAATCAATGGCTACTCAGGAAGCATGAAATAAAGCCCACAAAAAGGCCACTTTCACACAGTCCAACTTCTTCTAACTCACTGGTGGCAGAGGAAGTGAAAAAACTTGAGAACATTTCACAAATTCTAAAAGCATATGAAGACATCACAAATAAAGCTCGTACTTCTTCTGCATTTCCTAAGAGCATTTCTTCCTCAGGCCTTCCAGAGTTTACTTCTGAGTGCTTACTATGACAGCGACTACACTGAGTCTCTGTGCTCTCCTCTGTGCTAGATTAAGACGTGCCATGTCCACAGGGCACAGACCAGGCACTGGCAGGTTTGGAAAGTGCTCAGGCTGTGGATTTCAGGGAGGTGACAAGAAGGCAGCTGGGAAACAGCTTCAAGAATCCACTCACTGCAGACCAAGGTAAGGTCCACACAGATGAGAACTCACACAGCAGCTGGTGTTTATGCTTCTGCTGGTCAGTTTTCCAACACATTAAGTCAGACCTGTGGGGCTGGGCTTGGTGGCCCATTCAGCTGGGTGTCTGCCATGCAGCCATGAGGACCTTTGTTCAGAGCCTAGACCCCATGTGAGAGGGTGGCACACTTCACATCGGAAACTCAGTGCTGATGGACACAGACAGGGACACTTGGAACTCACTGGCCAGCCAGCCAAGCCAGCCAGTGAGCTCTAGGTACAGGGAGAGACCCTGCATTGAAAGACAGCGTACAGAGTCATCAGGGAAAACCTGGCATCAACCCCCTGCCTCCAGTACAGAAACATGTATGTTGACCCACACTCAATGTAGATACACCCACATAAACATGAATGTATCCCACACAAACATGTACAAAAAAAAAACACAGGATACTACACACATACACAAACACATTCACACAAATATACACTTTTATGCACACATACATAACACTCACACACATGCCTTTACAAAATCACTTACATTCACACCCTCTGATACACACACACACACACACACACACACACACACACACACACACTCAAGAGAACCTCCCTGAAGTCTCTTTAACCATTGAGCCTTTCTGGCCATTGTGAGGACCCTGAGACTACAGACATCTTGAGGGAACACACTACAGAGCAGAAGGATTTGCCATTCCTAAACTACAGGGCGTCTTTTGACAATGCTGTTGCGCAGACTATGTTGGGAACATGCTAGTTCAACATGAATAGGCATCTTTAAGGCCACGTTATAGCTCAAACGAGACAAAAAGCACAAAGGTGACATCTATATGACAAGTCAGGATGGATGAGTTCTGTCCTAGCACCCCACACTCACATTCAAAGAAACAAACACAACCAGTCAAGACAAATGGCTCTGAAGCAGCAAAAGAAGAATAAATACTTAAATTAAAAATGTTTATGTCCCACGGGCATCATCAAAAGAATAGAGAGGCATCACACAGAAGGGAAGAACATGTACCTGGATCGTATATCTGGTGACAGTTCGTGTCCCAGAAACAAAATTAACTATAACTCAATAGCAGGAAAGTGAGAGGCAGGCTAGAGGCTTCAGCAGATGAGATGGCTGCAGCCAAGCTTGATGACCTCAGGACAATCCCTGAAGCCCTGTGTTGCCTGGAGCAGCTCTTATAAACAGTTCTTTGTCTGATGCGTGCATGCTGTAGGACACGTGTCTACATTCAAACACACACTAAGCAAACAAACCAATGGTTTTGGGATGAAAGAAAAGATGCCAATTTAAAATGATAAAATGGGTTCTGCAGACAATTGGTACAGCATCCAATGGACTGAGACTTATTTTCTTAGATCTCTCATTTAAAACGAGAGAATGTAAGTTCAGGAGAAGATGTGGACAATCAGGAGCCTGTGTCTGCTGCTGTGAGAATATAAAATAGTGCAGAGGACGTGGAGACACGAAATCCTTTCCTCAAGTAACAACATGACTTGGCAAATCCAGCTTTCTATCTTAAGGAGTGAAAATCTGGATTCAAACAGACATTACACTCCTGGAAACAAGCCAGCGGAAACAAACAAGAACCCGCAAAACAATACTCCAATTTATGATGCAAGTTCAGGGGCCCTGCATTAGCCATACTCAAAGACAGAATGCAGAATGGCTGCTACAAGGAAATGGGAGTGGTTAGAATGGGGAGTCTTCTTTTATAGCTGTGGGACTCCATTTGGGAAGGTGAAAACTTGCCCTAAAGTTATAGTGATAATCAAAGTGATAATCTGCATGAAATGAACCTACTCCATACACTGAAACTGGCTTAAACCAGTTTCCTCCTGCTGGGTTGCCTCATCCAGCCTCCACATGAGGATCTGTGCCTAGTCTTACTATAGCTTGTTATGTCACCCTTGGTTGATGTCACCAAAAGCCTGCTCTTTTCTTAGGTGAGGTGGTTGGGGCATATCTGAAGGAGGGAGGAGGGAGACTGAAAAGAAGGGGAAATACAGTAAAGACATAATATTTAAAGAAATAAAAAGAATTGAAGAAATGTGAAATGCATATACAGTTTCATACTATCCTTGCACACACATGTGGAAAAGGTGATCCCTTGTCTGTGCTTTCAGTATACAGCACAGTCTACCACAGAATAAATGCTTACCTGTGCTTGACACAAATTCCAGGTCTCAAGGATTTATAAAAATTTGAACAAAATGACAGCATTTTCTTGAAATCAGGATCTGGGCTTGCTTACCTAGCCTCGACTTCAATACAATCATCTTTTAGAATCCGGAAAGTGATTCCTATAACTGCTGCCATGAAGATAGTGATAAGGGCCTATCAAAAAGCAAACAGGAGAAAAAGGAAAATCTTCATTAGGACTAAATGTACTCAACATATTGGTCGTTGTTTTAAGATAGATGGTTTCCCAATGAGAGCTCCACACTTAGATAAATACTAAGTTTAGGTAAGAGTCCCTGGGAGAACAGAAAACACACATGCTAACAGACCTCTTGTGTGTTAAACTGAGAGTTAAGGTCCTGCAGTCTGCGGCTGTAACAGCACAGACCCTGGAGAAGCTAAGATTTCTCTCTGTGCCCCAGCAGGACCAGCCAGTGTAGGGCCCATTTCAGATATGAAAACAAGGATGACACAGGGTGGGAGAGAATGCAGGCACCTTCAAGGTTGGGGATGGGAGGTAAAAATTTGAAATTTAATTCCTGGGGCAACATGACTGTGGTCCTGGGTACAAGTTTAGACAAGGAAGTGGACAAGTTAAGACACACCCACCTGCCCAGCCTTAGGGCACTGAAAGATATCTCTGCTTGGCAACCAGACCAGATGGCCAGCAGGCCCCACCCAGATAGTCCTGCCTAATCAGCATGTAACAGGACACTCTAGGCACTGCTCATGATCAGATATTTCCCAGATGGCCAGACCACTGCAGCCTTGGCACCTAAAAAATACCTATTATTTTAAAGGTCAACTTCTGTAAAGACCCTCTTACCCAATCCTGTAATGCCAAGGTTTGGACTTCCCGCTTGTGTTTTTCCCCTCTAAAAACCTTGTTCCCCTCGACCTCTGGGCCTCACTCCTCCTCTTCAACTAGGGAGAATGCTGCTGCCTCTACTTGAGCTTTTAATAAGAGATCCTCATGTATTTGCAGCAGAGTCAATTCCTGATGGTCTTTGGTGGTCTCGTGAACTGGGCATAATATCTGGGTGCTGGTCTGGGATCCCCAAGACTCTAGGACCCTGAACAGGCAGGTCTTATGCCTGCTGTATGTGTCTAAGTGTCTCTGTGCAGTGTCTGTGTTTGTATGTACTCTCAGTCCTGAAAAGCCTTGAGGTGTCTGTACAAGTGGCAAGACATGGCTAGGAGCAGATGCACTGTTGTGGGGAATCAAGGAAGACATCCCTGGCCCTGGGGGGTGGATGAGGAATTCCACACTCAGGTGGAGAGAATTTTGGTGGACAAGGAATCCCACTGTCAGTTACTCTCCTCTCTGGGTTTCTCTCAGATTCACTGGCAGGAATCTGAGAGTCCAAGCTTTTGCATCTATTTCTGTTTACAGTTGAGGAATAGCTACTTTGTTTGCATCTGCCTTTCTACTTTGTTCCTTATGTCTGTGTGTCTTTGTTGGACTGTGGGATTGTGACAAACACTATAGGAAAGACTGCTTCTAACTCCCTAGACTTCACTTTTGCCCATTTTGGGGAACCCTGGTCTGGCAGATCTCTGTCAATGCTTTGGTCTCTGCCTCTGCTCCAGTCTCTGGTGATGAAGGTGGTGAAGGGAGTCAGGTTGCTTGCAAATGCAGCCCACCCAGGGAGAGGGTAGGCAGGCAGCTCTTAAAGGGCAACAGCAGCTTCTCAGGTAAGAAAGCTGCAAGCCTCTATGGTCCTAAGAATTGGATTCAACAGGTAGCAAGATGTTCCTCACTTGAAATGACAGCTAAAGGAAGTACAAATAGGTTTTGTAGTTTTGTCTGTCTATTTTGAATATATAAGTTTCCTATGTTTTGTCTGTCTTGGTTACAGATTATTGGTTAGAGTGTATGTGAAGATTTTATGTAGAACATGTCCTGTCTTAAAAACCAGGTTTATAAAAATAAGGTTTGAAACACTGGTTATGTAACATATTAATGCTGCACAACCATGTGTTTGTATACAAGAACTTTTCCTGCTGGCAGCCAAAGTTCATGACATCAAGATAATATGCTAGAGATTGACTTTAGAGGCACTGAATTGCTTACACTGATAGAATTCGGTTTTTACTTTTAAAATTATGGTTATACTTTGTGACTTCACTCCTAAAAAGTTACTTCATTTTGATATTGGAAAAACAGATTCTTCTAAAAATGTGTTTATTTTAATGCTGCAAAAACAGGTTTCGAAGAATGTTTAAGGCTATGAAACGTTTTAAAGTTTATCAGGCATTTAAAAATAATGACTTTGGGCAGTCTAACAGGGAACTTGGAACAGTTTCTCAACCCTTAGGGGGAGGACAAAAGACTTTGGTATTTATTTCATTAATTTTCTATATGAAACCAAGCCATACTGTTTGAGGCAATTGAGAAAACTGAAGTTTTTACAGTGTATCATGTCAGAATGGTAATAACCTGTGGAATGACTTAATAAAAAAAAAGAGAGAGAGAGAGAGAGAAAAGAAAATGAGAAGGATTTTGATGCTGCAACCTGGGCTCGAGCTTGGAATGAAAGATCCTCATGTATTTGCAGAGGAGTGGAATCCTGGTGGTCTTTGTGAGGTCTCACAAACAAGGAGCAAAAAATTCACCTTAACTACATGAGACCTCAGTTCCGGTGCAGAGTGCATGGAATCTTATGAAAGAAGTAGGAAATAGTAAGATCTGGAGAGGATAGGAACTCCACAAGGAGAACAACAGAACTAAAAAATCTGGGCACAGGGGTATTTCTTGAGACTCATACTCCAACCCAGGACCATGCATGGAGATAACCTAAGACACCTGCACAGATGTAGCCCATGGCAGTTCAGTGTCCAAGTGGGTTCCATACTAATGGGAACAGGGACTGCCTCTAATATGAACTGATTGGCCTGCTCTTTAACTACCTCCCCCTGAGAGAGAACAGCCTTACCAGGCCACAGAGGAAGACAATGCAGCCACTCCTAATGAGATCTGACAGAGTAGGAACAGAAGGAAGGAGAGGAAGATATCCCCTATCAGTGGACTTGGGTAGGAGCATGTGTGGAGAAGGGAGAGGAAAGGTGGGATCCCGAGGGGAGGAGAGAGGGGTTTATGAGGGGATACAAAGTGAATAAAGAGTAATTAATAAAAATTAAAAAAAAAGAACCCCCACACAGCTCCTCCAGCACTGGCATCCCCATCTACACTGTGAGAAAGCTCACGAGGAGGCTGCCCAGCTTTTGTTTGGGGGCAAAATGGCATTGAAAAAAGTATTCCTCTGAGAAAAGGGGTGAGGTTATCTGATGCTGTAACTTAATTGAGATATTTATCCTATTAGTGATCTGGCAACTTTTTAAAAGTAGGAAATTATAATCCAGGAGAAAACATCTTATTATGTTCCCTACTAACTTAAATTAAAAACTGAAAGGGTTAGACTAACTTTGTAACCTGTATGTCTTCTAAAGCCTATAGTTTTGAGTTTTAGGTTCAGGTTAAGCTAAAGCCTCTTAGTATCTTTCCATGTTAAAATGTGACCCTATCTACGAGAACAGATAGAAAAAAAAGGCAAGCAAGCAATGACCTTCCCTCAGCAAAAAGAAAAACTTCTGTCTTTGAGATAGCATTTCTTAGCAATGGACCCAGACTTCTTCTGAGTAGCTTTTGACCTGCAGCCTAAAGTCCACAGCCCCTAATCTTCAAGGATGAGCTAACCACCCCCACCTTAAATTGCAGCTGTATCCACACTTGGCAGGACTGGCCAAGCTTGAGCACCTAAGACTAACCAATTATCTTACTTTATAGCTTCCTCATCCAATTCTAAATTGCCAAAACTGCAACTTCAAATTTCCCGCAATTTTTCTTTTAAAAACCAAAAGGCCTTTGTATCCCGGTGCCACTCTTTGTTGACCGGCAGGGGTGACCCCATTGTGCAATGGTTAATAAACCTCTTGCTTTTGCAACGACTCTTGGTCTGGGAGAGTTTCTGGGAAGGGCGCGATCTTGAACTCCTGAGCTGTGAGACCCCAGGTCTTACAAAACCAAAATCTCAGGGCTTGGAGAGATGACTCAACAGATAAGAACACTTGCTGCTCTTGCAGAGGATGGAGATTCAGTTCCCAGCACACACATGGTCCCTCAAGCTGCCTGGAACTCCAATTGCAGAAGATATGATGCCTTCTTCTGCCCTCCTTGGGCCTGCACGTGATGCAGCTACACATGCAGGCAAAGCACTCAGATATAAAAAATGAGTCCAAAAAAATTGTTAAATCTAGTCTCAATTCACAGCATCACTAACACAGACATGCACACACACACACACACACACACACACACACCCCTCATGACTTTGCCTCACTGTTCAACAGTGACTTACCCAATTTGATAAATGTCACTATTCACTTGTTTTCAAATCAGATCAAATCATTTCCCCCAACTAACTGAGACATAAAGTGCCTGTTTTATGACATAAATGCCCAAGTATAAAGGCCAAAGTGTTTGGAGCAACTGACAGTATAACTCAAATGGTAACAATATTCACAATCAGAGAAGGAAGGCAGCAACATTTCAATATGAAAATGGTCTTACTCATGCTTAGAAGTAAGCAGTGTTTCATTACAGCCAACAACATACCATCTTTCAGAAACGAAATGTAGTTTAGTGACGATTTTGTCTGTTAAAAAAAAAAACCCAGTTATGAGCTGGGCCTGGTGGTGAACACCTTTAATCCAAACACTCATGGAGGCAGAGACAGGTGGATGGAAAACAAAACAAACAAACAAACAAACCAAAGAACCAACCAAACAAACAAACAAGAAAAAGAACCTCCCCCCCAAACAGTTATGTTGTGTGAATGTTTTTGTTCTAATCCCAGGTGTGGGGGTAGAAGGCATCTTCAGAGCAGGTGACTATGATTTGCCTTGTGCTCCAGCAGGAGCATGGTTCTTCCCGCTACAGATATTTTCTGCCCATTTGTGGAAATCTGGGAACTTCTCAGAGGGTACATAAGAGCCCTAAGAGAGCAGCTGCTGCTTCTGCTGCTGTCCATGTTGCTGCTGGTTGCAGTTTGTTGCTATTTGTTGCAGTTTATCAAATAATTGTGCACAAAGAGACTAGAAGAAGAAATGGAATGTCCTGAAACCAAAGGTCAGTCTTGCACCAAGAACTTGACAACCCTGACCATCAGGAAGTAGTCTAAAGAGGTCTCTGCCCTCTCTTGTCTCTAACCCTCTTTCTCACCCACCTGGTGTTGAAACGTTGGAAGGAACTGAGGTAGAGAATGATGGCAAATAAAATAATGCAATAAAGTAGCCAAAAAGATGTCTACAACTAACCACCTGATAATAATATCAGGACCCCCAAACAACTGCACTAAAGGTTTGACAGAAGTGGGGATGGAGAGTACTTGCCCTCTAATGGCTAAGACCCTGGGCTCAGTCAATAAATCAGAATCATCCTCATCATCATGAATGTAAAGTAAACAAGTGAAGGCTCAATGAGCTAGAAGAACTCCATTTCTGTATGATACATGTGTTAAAACAACAGAAAATCCTAAGGCATGTCAATTACTGGTACAGATCCAGTTTAAGGAGAAGTGGAGACAGTCTCCCCCTGGTTCCCAGCAGCCATAGGGAAGAGCCTGGTTAAGTCCACTTGCATTCTTTGTGTAGGTGCAGCTTTCAACAGCAGCCTCAGGGCACAGCATCCTCAGCAAGCTCACCTCTCAGGCAGCAGATGCACAAGCTCCCACAGAGCTGCTCAAAGACACTGTCTCTTAGGCCCTGATTTCAGCTACTGATCAGCCTCCTCCTCCCTTCCCTCTATCATCCCGGTCCCTTCTCTACTTAAACTTTCTCCAAAGACTGTTTTTCACCTGACATGCGGCAAATTTTATTTATTTACTCAGTTACCACATATCCACATAAACGAACATTTACATCCGGAAGATAGTCTTTTTACTCACTTTGCTCAGCCCTGTACTTTGAACTTGGAGGGAGAATTGGGGAATGAAAGTAGTGAAGTTTGAGGAACTTCCAGGTGTGCCTAATTACTTTTGGCAATCCCTGGATAAAAAGTCCTGCTTGGATTAGTCATAACAGTTCCTCCAAATAAAAAATGATTAACAACCCATTCTGTAAGAAAGAAGTTAATTGTGTCCTCCTTGCTTTCCTGAATATTTCTGTGCGCCAAGCAGAGTGGGGATGACAAATGCATGGAAGGTAGCAGAAGGTAAGTGTGACTCTGAAGTGAAAGAATCAGACTCACCCTATAACCTCTATTTCTTTAATTGTCATGAAACCTATATTTTTGAAATATAGGCCCATGTCAAACTAAAGTCTATCAGTACTTTTCCAGAGAACAGGAGAATGTAACAGCCCCTCCTGACTCTAGCCATCTGCAGGAATGGAGATAAGGAAATGAACAAGCAAAGACTTCCACCTGGTTGCAGAAAAAAATAGCATTGTCTAGTAGGGGATCCAGATGGTCCTAATTCCCCTCCCAATAGCCCCTGACTTTTTTTTTTTTTTTTTTTTTTTTTTTTTTTTTTTTTACTATAGGCACATAGCCTGCTTCTCAGAGAGACCATAAGATGAGCAAATCGCTTTTCCCACCTTTATCAATGGCCTAGTCAGACCATAGGATGTACTAATCACTTTCCTACCTTTAACAGTAGCTGAATCTACACACATCAGAAAAGATCTGATATCCTCCAGATGTCTGGGACAAAACTGACTGGACCAGCTCAAAATAGACCCTATATCCACTCCCAAGCTGTCAGACCTGTAACCCCCTTTCTTTCTGAGCTTTTCCCTTTAAAAACCCAAGGCTTTCCTGAGTCAGTGCTGACTCTAGCCTGATTGCAGAGCTAGCCACATCACAGGATGGCTTGAATAAACCTCTTGCATTTGCATCGATATGATCTCCAAGAATTTGCTTCAGTTGCCCCATTGGTGTTAAGGCTCCTGTAGAGCCTATCAGGCTCCTGCCAGGCATAACAGAAGTAGACAGACTCAGAAACAAATTGTATCCACTTGTGTTGACACAATAAAATTAGAGTAATGCATCAAATTACCTGAGTCATAGTGACCCTTGGAAAACCCATGACATTTTTGAGATAATGATGTATAATCCACTGGAGCTGATGCCAGAAGGGGGTGACACAGGAGACCTCCAAGACTGAGCTCCTCTGCACCTGCTGTTCCTTCAGGACTCGATTCAGTTCTGTTCTTGTTTCATTGTAGAATGTGGACTGGATATACATTCTGGCTATTTTTTGTGTGACTTGATTTTCTGCCTCTTCATGTTCATCAACTTTGGGGAAAAAGCAGATAAAGACAAGAAACCATTAGCAGACAATAATTTAAACTTTTCATTAATAACCCATAAATTATATATTGATTTTCTTTGAGACAAAGTCTATTGTAACCCAGACTGGCCTCAAAGGTCTATGTAGCAAAGGTTTGCCAAGATCTGTGGTCTCCAGGAAGTTCAGTAAGCATGGGGCTTTCTGGAAGGTAGTCCAGTGTTCTGCAAGGTCAGTACTGTGATGTACCCCCACAATTGTTTCCAGACACTGACACCCCTTCTTCCTTTCTGTGCTGCTCTATCTCTCAAAACTCTGGCATGGTGTGAACCCTCACTTTCTGGGTATTTGCCCACTCTGACTGAACAAAACTATTATAAGATCTTAACACTGTTCAGATGAACTAATTCCTGATTATGGAATTCCTGATTTGATCTGAAACAACTTCAATATTTAAGAAGTTAAATAGTCAATAGAAAGTTTGCAGCTGCAGTAAATACTTTTGTGGACCTTGAGATGCCTCACTAGGAGACAGGCTTGTGGCTTCAGATAAGCGTTCATTCTAGAGATGGCAGGAATCCTGGTCTGCACTGTAAATACAGGCAAGTTGGTGTGAACTTCTCTCGAACTCAGAATGTAATAGGACTACCAAGAAATGTCTAAATTAAGCACAAACCTTAGTGTCAAAAGTTACAAACTGTTTCGTTATAATTCCTTATACTTTGTCAGCTTATGGGGTAAAAAAAAAACCTGTCATTCTAAATTTACTTTGTATCTTGAGATATAAAACTAGATGAAGAAATGTTTCCCTTAGTACAAAAACAAGCAATCACTAAAGCCCTCCTGTCCTAATTGTTCTAACCGTTTTGTCTGTCTCTGTAATAAACGCTTTGACTATGAGGTAATTCTCTCTCTAGGTATACAGCTTTTGCTCAGGGTATAAGAGGTGTAAACAGGACAATAAAGTTTGTTGCCTCATCCATTGAATTTGTGTGTGTGTGTGTGTGTGTGTGTGTGTGTGTGTGGTCTATTTTTATCTCTATTCTTTCTTTTTTTAATTTTAATTTAATTTTATTTTTAATTACACTTTATTTACTTTGTATTCCCCCTCTAGTTCCCTTCCTCCTTCCCTCCCAATCTCTCCCTTCTTTCTCCTTCTCCATGCATGCCCCTCCCCAAGTCCACTGGTAGGGGAGAGTTTCTTTTTCTTCCTTTTCATCCTAGTCTGTTAGGTCTCATCAGGAGTGGCTGCATTGTTTTCCTCTGTGGCCTGGCAAGGCTGCTCCCCACTCAGGGGGAGGTGATCAAAGAGCAGGCCAATCAGTTCATGCCAGAAGCAGTCCCTGTTCCCATTACTATGGAACCCACTAGGACACTGAACTGTCATGGGCTACATCTGTGCAGGGGTTCTAGGTTATCTCCATGCATGGTACTTGGTTGGAGTATGAGTCTTAGGAAAGACCCCTGTGTTCAAATTTTTTGGTTCTATTGCTCTTCTTGTGGACCTCCTTTCCTCTCCAGATCTTACTATTTCCCACTTCTTTCATAAGATTCCCAGCATTCTGCCCAAAGTTTGGTCATAAGTCTCAACATCTGCTTTGATAGTCTGTAGGGCAGAGCCTTTCAGAGGCCCTCTGTGGGAGGCTCCTAACTTGTTTCCTGTTTTCTTCTTCTTCTGAGGTCTATCCTCTTTGACTTTAATAGTGGGAGACATCAACACCCCACTCTCAACAAAGGGCAGGTCAACAAAACAGAAATTAAACAAAAAAACAATGACCCAAACTTATGGGAAAGGAGGAAAGCAGTACTAAGGAAAGTTCATAACACTAAGTGCCTACAAGAAGAAATTTGAAACATCTCATGCCAGCAACCTAATGGCTCACCTAAAAGCCCTAGGAGAAAAAAAAAAAAAAAAGAAGCAGACACACCAAAGAGGAGTAGACAGCTGAAAATAATCAAACTCAGGGCTAAAATCAATCAATTAGACACAAATAAAACAATGCAAAGAATCAATGAAACCAAGAGCTGTTTCTTTGAGAAAGTCAACAAGATAGACAAACCCTTAGCCAAACTAACTAAACAGCAAAGAGACACTCTCCAAATCAACAAAATCAGAAATGAAAAGGGGGACATAACAACAGACACTGAGGAAGTTCAAACAATCATTAGGACTTACTTCAAAAGTCTATATGCCACAAAATTTGAAAATCTAAATGAAATGGACAATTTTCTGGATCGATTCCACTTGCCAAAGCTGAATCAAAACGAGGTAAATCAATTAAATAGTCCTATATCCGCTAAGGAAACAGAAGCGGTTCTTGAAAGTCTCCCATCCAAAAAAAAAAAAAAAAAAAAAAAAAAAACAAAAAAAAGCCCAGGACCAGAGGGTTTCAGCACAGAATTCTACCAGACCTTCAAAGAAGAGCTAACTCCAGTTCTCTTCCACAAATCAGAAACAAAATAGAAACAGAAGGAACACTACCAAACTCATTCTATGAAGCCACAGTCACCTTGGTACCTAAACCTCACAAAGACCCAAAAAAGAAAGATAATTTCAGGCCAATTTCCCTTATGAACATTGATACAAAAATACTCAACCAAATACTTGCAAAACAAATACAAGAACACATCAAAGATATCATCCACTATGACCAAGTAGGCTCTCTCTTCTTTCTTATCCCCCTCTGGACTCACAGATAAGTTAACAGACTCAGGGCTCAGCCATCAGCAGGCATACTTTAGCCAGGAGCCCTATCTACAGATCAAAGATGGCCTTTTACAGTTCCCTGCAGTTGCTGGCTAGAAGCTGCTTATTGCTTACTCTTCTCTCTTAGTAGCTTTTTGCAGCCCTGGCTGCAGGGAATAAGTTGTCAGCTTAGGCTTTCCTGTCAGTAGCAGACCAGCCTGTCCTGAGCTGCAGAGAGGAAACTTTATCTCCCTCCCTCTTCTGTCATTACTGGCAGCCTCCTGCAGTCTCCAAATTTAAGAGGCTTTTGAATCCAGATATACAGCATGACAGAGAGATGTCAGTCACAGACTGCAAATAAGAGAAAAAGGAAACAGTCACAGGTGTGACTGACCCCAAATGGCCAATGCTGCTTCCACCTGCCTCAGTGCTCCCCTCCCCCACCTCAGACTCTTCAAACCTGGCTTTGACAAAGGGTGGCCTTGAACTTCCCCTGGCCTCCTGTTTCTATGTGGCAAGGGCTTTGATTGCAGGCAGACACCTTCACAGGTATGCAGTGCCAGGAATCAAACTCAAGGCTTTGTGCTCACTAGGCAAGCATTCTCCAGCTGAGCTAAGTCCTCAGCCCAACAAGTTTTGAGAGTACAAATGTTGCTGCTGTGTAATTCCTTCCCACATAAGAAAAGCATCCTTAACTGACCTGGCTACTGTCTTTATCCCAGGGATACAGCAACCTGAAAGGCCTTTTCCCTTCTGGATCCTAATTCATAACATTGGCTTTGTTCCCATATGGATCTATACTTCTCAATATGAAGGTCTGCTGTCTGCTTTCTGCCACATGTAAATGTATATGCGAATGTATAATGTGCTAAATTTCTTTTGTTTTTTTTTAAAGCTGTAGAGTGTTAGAATGTGTCACAGAATATGACCTTTTGTCCTGTAAGACCTGGGGTCTCACAGCTCAGGAGTTCAAGATCGCGCCCTTCCCAGAAACTCCCCCAGACCAAGACTCGTTGCAAAAGCAAGAGGTTTATTAACCATTGCACAATGGGGTCACCCCTGCCGGTCAGCAAAGAGTGGCACCAGGAGACAAAGGCCTTTTGGTTTTTAAAAGAAAAATTGCGGGAGATTTGAAGTTGCAGTCTTGGCAATCTAGGATTGGATGAGGAAGCTATAAAGTAAGATAATTGGTTAGTCTTAGGTGCTCAAGCTTGGCCAGTCCTGCCAAGTGTGGATTCAGCTGCAATTGAAGGTGGGGGTGGTTAGCTCATCCTTGAAGATTAGGGGCTACAGACTTTTGGCTGGAGGTCAAAAGCTACTCAGAAGAAGTCTAGGTTTGTTGCTAAGAAATGCTATCTCAAAGACAGGAGTTTTTCTTTTTGTTGAGTGAAGGTCATTGCTTGCTTGCCTTTTTTTTTCTATCTGTCCTCATAGATAAGGTCACATTTTTCCATTCTCTGGAAAGGTACTAAGAGGCTTTAGCTTTACCTGAACCTAAAACTCAAAACTATAGGCTTTAGAAGACATATATGTTACAAAGTTAATCTAACCCTTTCAGTCCCACATCTTTACTTGCAAATGTTGATGACAATGAGTCTCTGGTCTGTGTTGAGGCCTCTGGGTCCTGCTATACTATCAACACTGGAGCCTCACAGGCAGCTCTGGGAATCCAGTTGTCCTGAGTCATGGAGATCCTGCAGTTCTGGATCTGCAGGGCTGGCTCCTTCCCACGCTCCAGCAGTTCACATATGGGTACATGTTGGGGTGGGCCAACTCAAACCCTGGATCTGGGCCTAGGTGGTAGCTGAGCTGGTCAGTCTGCCAGCTCCTCCATACCCCCACCACAAGGGGGAGCTCTCCAGCACCGCCCTGGCTAGATCCCCCAATGCTACAGCCAGCAAGAGCCAGGGTCAGCTCTCCTGCTCTCCTGGCCTTGGCAGGCTCACCTGCTCCCACACCACCAGGGTCAGCTCTCAGGGCCAGGCCCTCTCCCACCAATCCGTAACCAGGAAAATGCCCTACAAGCTTCTCTGTAACCCCACCTTATAGATCCGTTTTGAACTGAGTTTCCCTCCTTTCAGATGACTTTAGCTTGGGTCAAGTTGACATAAAACTAGCCATCATCCTCTGCAATGCCTGTCCTTGTGAGGTGAGGTAGAAAGAGCATACATTCAAGGGCAGGCTGGCTACATAAGCAAATCTTATCTAAAACAATAGAAAGAACAATGTGACAGACAGTGAGTACATTTACTTTCTAACAGAAATTTCCCTTTTGACAATATCATATAACTGTTCTTTTATAAATTTTGTTAGGATTTTGGAACAAAACCTGCTTCTGGGTTGCCTAGCAACTTATGATGTCATCATGTGTCACCAGCCAGGTAGGCACACCTGGAAGGCATGGTTACCTTGCCCTTTAAAGGGACAACCCGGCACATGGTCACTCTCTTGCTCTCTTGCTCTATCTTGGTCCTTTCTTCTCTTGCTCTCTTGGTTCCTTTCTCTATTGGGGTGCCCCCCTTTTCCTCCCCATCAGGTCCTGCTCTCCCTCTCTTCGTATCTACCTAATAAACCTCTTTCATAGAAAATCTGTTGTCAGCCTCATCATGTATTAATTGGTCCCAACACTGGTGCCATGACTTGGATAAGGGTCTCTCCTGGTTTTGCTAGGACCCCTTTTGGACTCCTTTAATCTGATAGGATGATGGGTGGCTGCAACCAATTTTCTTTGCTCTATAGCTAACCATCTTTCCTAAAAATCTTCACTTTTCTCTACTGCCCTCATGTTCACATCTGTCCTGCTACTTGCAACAGCAGCTGCTCAGGTATGCAGAGCTCCTGGGACCACAGCTGCGCAGCTGCACTGCTCTCTCAGCCCTCCCTAATTTCCCTGGCTACCTTCACTTTCCCCAGGCTTGGGGTGCCAGGGACATGGCCAGGCGGGGTGGGGCTGAGCTGACTACCAGCGGCAGCTGCACCTGGACCCTTCGGCCCCAGCGGATTGGAGTGTTTGGCAGTGACGGTAGGAGCTGTGCCCAGGTCCCCTAGGGGGCAAGCCAAAGGGACCTTGTGTGTTTGCTATTCCAGCACCAAGCCAGGGAGATTCACACGGCACTAAAATCCACACTAAAATTGGCTTGAGAAAACTTGGCACACTGCTTTAGGTAAGGAATTTCTAAGAACCCAGCACAGCCTCGGAACTCTCTTAAAAATCTTTTTAGCTTGAGTTCAGGCAAAGGGACCTTGTCTCCTGAGAGCCCTAACCAGCTGCTGTGGAGGCTGCTTTCCATGCTCTTGCCCCTCCCCCACCAAGCCACTTTGGTTCTGTTTCTTGCTCCAAACATTGTTCTTTGACTACTCTAAGAGGCTGTTTCCAAGCTTTAAAAAATCTTTTCTTCCTGATTTCTGTACACTCTACTCTTATATTTTAAATGCTTTAAATTCCTTATCTAATGCTTTATATAATCTTCTCATTGGGTTTACATTTACAGGGCTTCTTTAATCATAACTAACTTTATTTTATCTTTTAGACTAGGCTACAACGACAAGCTTCATTTTAAATTGGTATGGACTTTTATAAAAATTCAAAGTTACATTTTACTATCTATAATTTAACCCTACTTCAAAAAATTTATATGAAAATAAAATTTCAAAGTTATAAATATCTATTCAAGTTAAGTTGGTTTAAAATGTAAATCTAACTGCCCATATCTTTTCAGTTCCTAAATTAATAAAGGCTGTTGCTGTCTCTCCTGCTATGTGTTGCTCGTGATCCGGATACACCACTAGGCTTTCTGCTAATGGGTTTGCTATAATAAATTCAAATAAAATTTTAAAATTGCTTTATATTGTTCTGTTAAATTGTTGGTTTTAAACTTATAGCTTAGGAGTTCATTATTACATACAAGTTGTTTACCAATATTCTAAATTAAGATCTATTAATTTAAAAAATGTATTTATGTTAAAACTGGGTCAATTTGCTGTATCTCTACTATCAAAAGGTTAAAATATGCTTGGTCTTGTTCTCTTAAAATGATATTATTATTAATCTATTGTACAGCCTTAGACTATTATAAGCTGTAAACTTTTATATACTAAATCATACAAAAACCCTTGTGCTCTCACTTTAATGGACTCTATTAATGACTTTTAAGGTTCTAACTTAGCAAGGACAAAACTTAAAGTCCTAATATTTAATGATTAACAAATGCAAGTTAGTAGTCATCTCATAGATGTCCAAATATATATTTATAGTCCTACAGTTGCAAACATGGTCTCACTGCAATTTATAATAAACAGCTGAAGATGGTCCTTGAGTCACCATATAGAAGTTGATAAAAATATTTAGAGCCCTCCCGACTGCCTCCAGACCTTAGCTGTCCTCTGAGGTTGCTGGCATTCCTGCAAAAAAGGCAAGAGGTTTGCATAGCCTAAAGTCAGTTCTGCCAGGTGACTTTTTCAAATGCAGCCAAAGGAGACGCTGGTCCTGCTGCTGCCTCAACCAGCCACACACTGCCTGCTGGCACACTGGCTTCTGGAAGTCAAAATGCTCCCAAGCAGGCTTGTCCTTGGTGACCAGCCATGGAGGTTCAACCAGTACAAGAGCCACAGACACTTCCAGCCTTCTAGCTCTTTGGCCTGGCGGAGGACAAATGGCTCCTTGACTCAGCAACCTCCACCACCATCACCCAGCCCAGAGTAACATTATAGGTCTGTTTTTGGCCTCACAATGAGGTCCCATGGACATATTGCCAACTCCTATGTTGGGAGACTTCAAATGCCTTCCCAGTTCTCTTCATATGCAGGAGACCAGGCCTTATGCCTAAGTCCTAGAGCGCTAATGTCAGGCCTAGACATAACATGCCTTGTTTCCAGACTCAAGAAACAGGCCTAAATATAACCTTTTCCCATCCCTTTATTTAGCTAAAGGACAATAAATGTTCATAGCAGTTTCAACTATGTCTCATGGTAAATAACTAAATACAAAGGTCCCTCTCAAAAAAAAATATTGTTTGAGAGTCTAAAAAAAGTATCTGAAGGTTGGTAAATGCAAGTTATATACATTTGAGAGTCTTAAAAAAGTGTCTTAAGATTGATAAACACCATTTATACATGCTTGAGAGTCTAAAAAATGCCTTAAGGTTGGTAAACATCAGTTATACATAATTGAGAGTCTAAATAGTGTTCTAAGGTTGGTAAATACAAGTTATACATGTTTGAGGATCTAAGAAAGTGTTTTAAGGTTGGTAAATGCAAGTTATAAAGGTTACAAGGTCTAAGGTGATTTAAGGTATCTTAAATAGGTAAAAAGGCTTAATATTTTCTCCTGTTGCTATGCTACTGTTGTAGTGGCTGTCCAGAGCTTTGACCTTTATCAATAGAGCTCTAATTTATTAATCTGACTCTAGTACAAAAACTTTCCACTATACCACGTACTATTATGGTTCTAAGCTCAAGATTGTAAGCCTCCATAATATGTATGCATATACTAAAAGTTAAGATCAAGTGAGTTTCCCTTTTACTTCATAAAAGGCTTTGGCCTTTTCAGAGCTCACCTTAAAAAATGCTTATGCTGTTAACACAAATATGTATGTCTACTGCTTTTTCTACAATGTATATTTCAATGCAGAGTACAATTGTGATACTAACATGTCTAAGGTTTTATCTCCTTCTTAAAACTTGAAAGTAATTCTTGTAAGCTGCAGAAAGCCCACCTAAAATCCACCTCTCATGTCAGATAAGTACAGCACTTATTGCCTATCTCAAAAGGTGGGACTCCTCCCCTTTTCCTGGTTTTGGGACTTCCTTTCCTGGCTACCAGACTGCTATTTACTGCATGCAACACTGGCTGGATTGGTGAGTTCTCCTTATTAACCAGCCACTGGATTGGTGAGTTCACCCCATTTTTTCAGCATAAAACATCTCTCTTGGTAGGGGAAGCTTGACCGCTGAGCTCCGGCAACTTTATACTATCTTTTGAGATGAAGGAACCCCCCCCCCACACACACACAACCATAGTCTTAACTGTCTAGGGTTGACCCTCTCTGCTGACCTCTATTTTAGGGCCTCACTCTCCCTTGGGGGGGATGCTGTCCCACTTGCACACAGTTTCTTCTCCCCTTCTCTCACTCATGGGAAGACCTAGCGCTAGGTGAACCGTCTTGCTCTCGGCCATGCCAGCTGGGCATCTGTGCCTCTGTCTCTGGTCAAAAGCTGATGAGCTATTGGACCAGGTAGGACCTCTCACTCGACTCACACCTTCTCTTTGGGATGCCTTTGGGAGGTCACTGATTTTTCTGTCTCCCAGTGGGAAACGCCCAGACACCTGTTCCTCCAGATTCTCCTCTAGAATGTCTTCTGGAGAATTTCAAGTTTCTACACCTAGTGCCAGCTAGCACTAGGGCCTCTGAGTTTACACACTTCTGTAGCCAAACCTCACCTCAATGACAGATCCAGAACAAAGCCTTTTTAACTACTGCCAGTGATTGGGTAAATAAATTTCCCTCCAGGTAGATGGAGGTTCCCATATTCAAGTCTCATTGATCCAAACCTTCCACCTATTTGTTCTCCCAAAAGTTTTCAATGTATACCGAAAGGATTTTCTCCATAACCTACTCAACTTTATTGTTGGGAGCCATTGATCTGGCAGCTGCTTTGGTATTTAAATCTCAGCAGAAAGACTGCTTTTACCAGGCCTTCAATGAAGTCAGGGAAGAATTTCCTTTTGTTTGTGACAGCAGGTGGGATAGTTTGTCAAGATCACACCTCTTGTTTTACCTCCTTGTAAATTTAACTCATTGTTCTGAGCTGTTTTTATTCTGGCTTAAAAGCACTCTGAAATAAAGTCAGGGGCTGGTCGAGTCTACTCTCCACTAGAGCCTCTTGGAAAGGTCCCATGTGTTGTCTGTTAGTTTATTTATTTTAATCCTCACTCCCAACTCAAGAACCTTTCGACTCTGCTGGCAGGCTCCGGCACTTTATCTTTTGCCTATATATATGTTTCAGTGTCCTGCCAGACACAGATATTTCCTATAGCCACAACAGTACCAAAGCAGCTAAAGTGTTCAATTCTGACCTCACAGACTTTCATCAAGCTGGACCTGCACTTTTCCTCCCAGCCATGGATATTCTCACAGACTCTGGACAGCATCAAAACAGTCTGTTCTTCCTGGAGTTGGCCAATATTTCAGCCTTTTGACTTCCCTACAGTGGCCTGTGTTAGCAGGAAGTAACCAGAAGAGAATCTATGCCCGTTATTCACTGTTGTTAACAAAAGGCTGGAATGGTGTGCTTCAGGACTGGGACAGGCGGCTCCAGGTTCTCCCAGCATTCCCCAGTCTCTACCTGCTGCCTTGCATGGCTGGCAACTCTCTACTGACAACCCTCTACCCTAAATTTTTCAGGGCAGAGGCTTCCCTTACTCGTGACCTTGTAATCTGACCATTTTGTTGCTTTAATTCTTCTCTCTCTCTTAACCTCTTGCATGACAACCAAGAGCTGCTTCCAATGAACCTAAATTTATATAATTTAACTTACCTTATAAAAAGCAGCCCAAGTTCCTCATTTTTTAATTATAGAAAAAGGGAAGAATGTTAGGATTTTGGAACAAAACCTACTTCTGATTTGCCTAGCAACTTGTGATGTCATCATGCGTCACTGGCCAGGAAGCCATACCTGGAAGGGGTGGTTACCTTACCCCTTAAAGGGGCAACATGACACGTGGTTGCTCTCTTGCTCTCTTACTCTCTTGGTTCCTTTCTCTGTCAGGGTGCCCCCTCTCTCTTTCTCCCCATCATGTCCTGCTCCCCATCTCTTCATATCCACCTAATAAACCTCTTTCATAGAAAATGTGCTGTCAGCCTCATCATATATTAATTGGTCCCAACAAATTTAATAAAAACCACCCAGCACTAACACCAAGTAAAGTCTATTAATTAATTTTAGGACACTAAATGAACATAAAATGACTATATTCTAGTAAATCACATTGTTGCATTTAATGGAAGGATTTAGGCAAAAAAAAATCTGTGATTCTAGAAGACCCACATACCTTCATGGCCATCCTCCTTTATGTCCTCCTTTCTGGCAGAGACATCTCCACTAATGATGTCTAGGAAGAAGTCTGCAGGGTTGTTGTGGAAGTCATATTTGTAACCTACAAAAGAGGCAGCCCAAGAGCACACACCTGAGGACTCTCTTTCAGAGAGTAGGAGAGGGGAGGAAGACAGAATGTAACTTCCTCTTCCTGATCTTTCCATCACTAACTGATCCTTTGATATTTTAAATACTCACAATGGTTCAGCAATCTCGTTTTCCTGTCATATATGTATATATACATAATTACGTATATGTATATGTATATATACATATATATGTATATATGAATGTACATGTATATATGAATATATATGTATATATAAATATATATACATATGAATATAAACATATGCTATATATATGATATATATACCTATGTGATCTCTTCCTGTGAAACAATCATTGGAACTTGGCCTAAATTTTTATAGGACTCTATAAACTCACAAATGTTTGGACATTTTTAAATGACAAAGATTAACCAAAAACAAGTGAAGAGTGCTGGACAACATATATTTAAACTTATATTTGGAGTCAAAGAAAATCCTCCATAACTGTATTCATATTGCTAAAAGATGAAGCTGACTGCATGAACGTTGAAAAATATTTCATCATCCAATCTGACTCTAAAGAAAACAGGGAGATAAAAATATGCAGCCAGACTTAAGTCTCTCTAGCCCCAAGCACAGCCAGAACCTGAAATGCAAAGGTACCACTAAGTAAGTGACATCTCCCTAGGGGAAAACTGAAAACCACCATCTACATGAACAAGAATGAGATGATCCTGGGCCTTCTGAAAGCTGCTCCAATGATGGATAACAGCCCCTGAGGCCATCATGTCAGCTAAGAGGGTCACCACAACTGGAAAGCAGAACCTGGGGTTCAGAAAAAAACACTCAAACACAGGCATGGCTACAGGACAGGAGAAAGAAAGGAAACCTTACAACAAGCCAGTACTGTAAAACTGACCAAAGTCCTG
>NW_026589273.1:0-4166 GCF_907164565.1 Psammomys obesus | reverse complement strand
CACTGGGACACACAGCTGCATCCTCGGACCTGCAGGAGTCGAAGAGCTATTACAGCAGCCCTCAGATACTGTGCCAGGGATCGGCCAGTTGTCCCTGGCTGGACTGCCAAAACTGTAGGAATCCCTGATCCTTCAGGGGGGCTGCACCCACAGCGTCTGGACCAGAGCAGTGCCTGTAGCCGCCATCCCAGACAGAGACACACAGCTTCTGGTCCAGAGTGAGGCACCCAGCCTCCAGACCAGAACAGTGCCCCCAGGTGCCAAATCAACCTAGGTGCACATTCTCCAGGTCCAGAGCAGAGCAATCAGCCTTTGGCCCAGAGACTTGCTGAGTGCACCTCCCACTTTCTCAGACAGAACTGTGCGCCCCAGGATAACAGACTGAGTTTCCCTGTTGGGAGAAAACCCCATAGCTAGGGAATCAGCAGTTTCTTCAAGAGGACTGTACATGGAAATTTAGTGAGCAGCAGCACACTAAATTTATAACAAGAAACCCAGCAGTGGGGCAGCTGTCTTGAGAAATTTTATGGGTAAGAGGAGATCCCCCCCTGCCTAACATAGACCACAGCTACTACTCAGGGCTATAAACCTAAGGTGAGCAGTGGCATCTCCGGAGAAACACTGGCCATACAGTGACCATAACCAAAAATCAGAGAAGGACTCCTTCAGGAAAAATCATCTTCCAGCCAAGGGGATACTCCCTACCTCAGGACTCCAGGAAGCACAGAAACTAACAGCCAAAACCTAAATCAGCCCAATGGGTAGAGGTCAGCGTAAAGGCTCAACCAACAAAAGACAGAGCAATATGGCATCTCCAGAACCCAGCCATCCAGGGGCGAACAGCCCTGAACAATGCAGCATAATAGAAAATCAAGAAGAGGACCTTACATCTATGTTGATGAAGAGGATAATAGAGGAGACAAATAAAATACGTAAAGAATTAGAGGAAGATAAAACCAAACAGATCATGGCTATCCGTAAAGAAATGGAGGAAGATAAAGACAAGCAAATTAGGGCCATCCGTGAAGAAATACGGGAAGATGCAGCCAAACAGCTTGTGGCCTTCAGAGAAGAAATAATTAAATCACTGAAAGAAATCAAAGAGACAGAGTTGAAGGAACTAAAAGAAAAAGAGGAAAATACAAGCAGACAGGTGAAGGAAGTAAACAAAACAACTCAAGACCTGAAGATAGAACTAGAAAAATTAAAGAAAACACAAATGGAGGAAATAATGGAGAGGAAAAATTTAGGGAAGAAAACAGGAACTACAGAGGTAAGCATAACCAACAGAATATAAGAAATGGAAGAAAGAATCTCAGGTGTAGAAGATACAATGGAAGAAATCGATGTATCTGTCAAAGAAAATGTGAAATCCAAAAAATTCCTGACACAGACCGTCCAAGAAATCCAAGACAATATGAAAAGACAAAATTTGAGAATAATAGGAATAGAGGAAAAAGAAGACTCCCTTCTCCAAGGCCCAGAAAATATTTTCAACAAAATCATTGAAGAAAATTTCCCCAAGTTAAAGGAGAAGCCAATAAGGATACATGAGGCCTACAGAACACCCAACAAATTTGACCAGAAAAGAAAATCCTCCCGCCACATAATAATCAAAACAGGAAGTATACAGAACAAAGAAAAAATACTAAAAGCTGCAAGGGAAAAAGGCCAAGTAACATATAATGGCAAACCCATTAGAATCACACCTGACTTTTCAACAGAAACTATGAAAGCCAGAAGGGCCTGGACAGATATCATGCAGACCCTAAGAGAACACAGATGTCAACCCAGGCTACTATACCCTGCAAAACTCTCAGTCCTCATAGACGGAGAAAACAAGATATTCAATGACAAAAACAAATTTCAACAATACCTACACACAAATCCAGCATTACAGAAGACACTGGAAGGGAAAATACAACCCAAGAAAATTAGCTTCTGTCAAGAAAACACAGGAAATAATTAACCTTACTACAGCAAAACAAAAAGCAACCAAGCACACAAACATGAACACAGCCAACATCAAAATCAAAGGATCTAACAGCCACTGGTCATTAATCTCTCTCAACATCAATGGACTCAACTCTCCAGTAAAAAGACACAGATTAACAGAATGGATACGTAAACAAAACCCAGCAATCTGTTGCATACAAGAAACACACCTAAGACACAAAGATAGACATTACCTGAGGGTAAAAGGTTGGAAGATGACTTTCCAAGCAAATGGACCCAAGAAACAAGCAGGAGTAGCCATTCTAATATCTGATAAAATAGACTTTCAACCAAAAATAATAAAAAGAGATGAGGAAGGACACTTCATACTCATCAAGGGAAAATTCCACCAGGAAGACATCACAATCCTGAACATCTATGCCCCAAATACAAGAGCACCCACATTTGTAAAAGAAACATTGATAAAATTTAAACCACATATAGATCCCCACACATTAATAGTGGGAGACTTCAACACCCCACTCTCAACAAAGGACAGGTCAACAAAACAGAAATTAAACAAAGAAACAATATCTCTGACAGAGGTCATGAATCAAATGGACCTCACAGACATTTACAGAACTTTACACCCAAACACAAAAGAATTTACCTTCTTCTCAGCACCTCATGGAACCTTCTCCAAAATAGACCATATAGTTGGTCACAAAGCAAGCCTCAACAGATACAAGAAGACTGAAATAATCCCTTGTATCCTGTCTGATCACCATGGAATAAAGCTGGACTTCAACAACAACAGAAATAGCAAAAAGCCTACACACTCATGGAAACTGAACAACTTGTTACTAAATGACAGCTGGGTCAGGGAAGAAATAAAGAAAGAAATTAAAGCCTTTCTAGAACTCAATGAAAATGAAGACACAACATACCCTAACTTGTGGGACACAATGAAAGCAGTGCTAAGAGGAAAGTTCATAGCACTAAGTGCCTTCAAGAAGAAATTCGAGACAGCTCATTCAAGCAACTTAATGGCCCACTTAAAAACCCTAGAAAAAGAAGAAGCAGACACACCAAAAAGGAGTAGACGGCTGGAAATAATCAAACTCAGGGCTGAAATCAATCAATTAGAAACAAATAAAACAATTCAAAGAATCAATGAAACCAAGAGCTGGTTCTTTGAGAAAATCAACAAGATAGACAAACCCTTAGCCAAGCTAACTAAAAGGCAGAGAGACACCACCCAAATCAACAAAATCAGAAATGAAAAGGGGGACATAACTACAGACACTGAGGAAATCCAAACAATCATTAGGACTTACTTCAAAAGTCTATATGCCACAAAATTTGAAAATCTAAATGAAATGGACAATTTTCTTGATCGATTTGACTCACCAAAGCTGAATCAGGACCAGGTAAATCAACTAAATAGTCCTATATCCCCCAAAGAAATAGAAGCAGTCATCAAAAGTCTCCCATCCAAAAAAAGCCCAGGACCAGATGGCTTCAGTGCAGAATTCTACCAGACCTTCAAAGAAGAGCTAACTCCAATTCTCTTCAAACTATTCCACAAAATAGAAACAGAAGGAACATTACCAAACTCATTCTATGAAGCCACAATCACCTTGGTACCTAAACCTCACAAAGACTCAACAAAGAAAGAGAATTTCAGGCCAATCTCCCTTATGAACATTGATGCAAAAATACTTAACAAAATACTTGCAAACCGGATCCAAGAACACATCAAAGATATTATCCACTATGACCAAGTAGGCTTCATCCCAGGTATGCAGGGGTGGTTCAATATACGGAAATCCATCAATGTGATCCACCATATTAACAAACTGAAAGAAAAAAAACCACATGATAATCTCCCTAGATGCTGAAAAAGCATTTGACAAAATCCAACATCCATTCATGTTTAAAGTACTGGAGAGTTCAGGGATACAAGGCACATATCTAAACATAGTAAAGGCGATATACAGCAAGCCTATAGCCAACATCAAACTGAATGGAGAGAAACTTAAAGCAATCCCACTGAAATCAGGGACAAGACAAGGCTGCCCACTGTCTCCATATCTCTTCAACATAGTGCTGGAAGTCCTTGCTAGAGCAATAAGACAGTCGAAGGAGATCAAGGGGATACAGATGGGAAAGGAAGAAGTCAAATTATCACTATTTGCAGATGATATGATAGTATATATGAGTGACCCCAA
>NW_026589272.1:0-7460 GCF_907164565.1 Psammomys obesus | reverse complement strand
GTAATGGGAAGAGGGACTGCCTCTGACATAATCTGATTGGCCTGCTCGTTGATCACTTCCCCCTGAGGGGGGAGCAGCCTTACCAGGCCACAGTAGAGGACAATGCAGCCACTTTTGATGAGAACTGATAGACTAAGACCAGAAAGAAGAGGAGAACCTCCCCTATCAGTGGACTTGGGGAGTGGCATGCATGCAGAAAGGGGAGGGAGGGTGGGATCGGGAGGGGAGGAGGGAGGGGCTTATGGGGGGATACAAAATGAATAAAGTGCAATTAATAAAAAATTAAAAAAATATTTTTTTCAATAAAAATATATTAGAATGTTTGAAGACTATGGGAGCTTTGAAGGTTGGACTGTTCTTTATATTATGACATAAACATGAGTCTATGGTGACAGGGCTGAAGCTTATAGGTTAAAGAGATGTATTTTTATGTCAAGCTAGTAAGAGTGATGTTGTGATGTTTAGTTGTAATTGTCAACTTGACATAATCTAGAATCACAAAGAAAGAGATTCACAATGAGACTATCTAGATCAGGTTGGTCTATGAACATGTCTATAAAGGATTATCTTGATTGTGCTAATTGATGTTGGAGATGTGGCCACTGTGGATGTTATCATTCCATGGGGAAAGGGATACTGAATTGTATGAAAGTGGAGAAAGCAAGCTGAGCATAAGTGTGCACATTTTCATTCTTTCTCTGTTCTTTTTATTTCTAATTATTTTTATTTTGAGATGATAATTACAAATTTTCTTCCTTAACTTTTCTCCCTCACACTCTATCATATACCCTACCACTGCTTTCCTTCAAATTCATGGCTTCTTTTTTTTTCACTAATTGTTATTGCATGCATATATATATATATATATATATATATATTCACATAGATTCATTTGATATAATCTTTTCATAAGCTGAACACATTATAATGGCTCGGGTCCACACGATGGTACCTGTATGTATGTTTGAAGGGATGATTATTCGGCATTGACAACCAATGAGTATGCTCTTCCCTGGGTAAGACCACCTCTCCTACTCCCAGATTTCCTCAGCTACTCAATATTTCTTTGTATAGGGTTGAGGCCTAGTGAGTTTTTCCCCTACTACTTCGACATGCCCATTTGTCATACCTGAGGCAACCAACAGTCCCACACAGCCATGATACCTTTAAACTACATAAATGACCACTATGGCACAATAACCCTAAGGGTGCAGTAGTGGCCTGCTTATCTTAGTAGTAACCAACTCTAATTGGACTTACGTCCCACTCAACAAGAGGGAAACTGTATGTGGTACTGGAGTCTTATGAGAACAACTCATAACTAGTGAAGTAATGACTATTGGAAGAGAACCACCACTTCACTAAGTCAAGAATATCCCTAACTACATTCTCAATGTTTGTCCTTAACCCCCCCCCCCAATAAAGCGTATTCTTTACCACACATCAAGGAAACATCTCTTTGCAACAGACAGAGACCATTACAGAAATCCACAACCAATCAAAATGCAAAGTTGTGGAGCCCAGTCTCAATGTATACATCTATAAAACACTCCCATACTTAAAGCTCAGGCATCATTGTAGAAGAGCAAACAGAAAAACTATAAAAGCTAGCACTTCAGGGAACTGACCATAAGATCATGTCTCCTAGTAATGTCAGAGGTTCTTGATTGAAAATGTTATGTAACCAGACATTTTGAGTTCTTGCCACTGTGGTTTCCCTGTGGTGATAGAGTATAACGGGAACTGTGAGCTGAACTGAACATTTTCTTCACCCGCCCTTTTACTTTTTAACATTGACATTTGTTTCTACTTAGTGTGTATATGCATAGGCATGCAAGTGCCACAGCATGCCTGTAGAGTTCAGAGGACAAGTTTATGGAGTCAGTTTATTCCCTTCCACCTTTCCCCTCCATTTTATAAAAATACCCTATCATTGGACTGAGGAAGGGGCATAGAAGAAAAGGGAGGGAAGGCGGGTTTCAGAGGGGATGAGGGAGGGGCCTACAGCTGGGATACAAAGTGAATAAACTGTAATTAATAAAAATAAATTAAAAATAGACTGTTTTCATATAATATATGCTGATTATGGTTTCCCAGTTCCTCCCATTCGGATCCACTCCCTTTCTGTCTTTCATTAAAAAAGAACAAGCTCCTAAGAGATAATATTAAAATACAACTAAATAAAATATAATAAGATAAAACAAAAACTATTACATTGAAGTTGGATAGGACAAATTAGCAGAAGAAAAGGAGCCAAAGAGAAGGCACAAGAATTGGAGACTCACTGGCTCACATGTTCATGAATCCCATAAAAACACTGAACTGGAAGCCATAATATATATGCAGAGGACCTGGTACAGACCCATCCAGGTCCTATGAGTGCTGCTTCACTCTCTGAGTTCATGTTAACTTTAATAGGGCCTTGTTTTCTTGGTGATCTCCACTCCCTCTTACACTCTTTCTACCCCTTTCCTTTGGGTCCCTGAGCTCTGAGAGAAGGAATTTGATGGAACAATCTCATTTAGGGCTGAGTATTCCAAGGTCTCACTCTCTGTGTAACATATATGTATGAGTCTTTGGATTTGTTCCTATCTGCTTCAGGAGAAAACTTCTCTGACATTTGGCTGAAGAAGGCACTGACCTGTTTCCCTGACTAGAGCAACCTGTGGGTTTCCAGGGAACCTGTTTTATTTTGCAACAGAAATAAAATAAGATACTTGTACTGACCAGCCAATGAAATCCATGCTTCACACCCATTGTGGATGGAAGAAGATGCTGGGTGCCCTGACGAGTTGGGTGCTTAGCTCTCATCAACTGCAGGGACACAGGAAGTCCTCTGAAAAGTGACAGATCTGACCATCTACTGGAGCAGCTGTGTTTTCTTTCCATCTAAACTCACCATTACATTTCTTCTTCACAGGTACATTCCTGAGTTCCATTGCATTAGGTTTAGCATACCAAAAGCCCTGGTGAGGAGAAGCTGCCTGTACAGTTTCCAGGAAGGCTCAGGCTCTCCAGGCCATTAGCATACTCAGGACCAGTCTACAGTGCAGGACTCCCCAGGTAGGAGGACCCCTATCTCATAAACTAGCTATTGCCTTGCTAGGAATCTCCTGGAATCCTGGACTTGACATGAGGCTTAGAACTAGAGTCTAAACATGTAAGTGACAACTTGCTTTGGGGCTATGAATTTGGCTCTCTCCAATACCATCCATTCCTTGACTTTAGCCACCTTTGTTTGTAAACGAAGTTGTATGGAAACAAACAAACAAACAAACAAACAAACAAAAACATCCAGAGACTGTAGGTCCTGTAATGCCTTCACTTATTTACTATGTGGATCTTACATTACTAACCTTAATGTTGTAGCACTTATACAGTCACTGGGCATGAAGGAAGATATTCGGCAATGAGGACTCCACCAGGGCTAACTGAGGGACTCACATACTGGTTAAGGCCACTGATGCTGGTGAATCCTATCTCATTAGATTGTCATCAGGCTACATTTCCCCATTGTTACGATGGGACTTTCATGAGGAACTGAAAAGAACAGAGTCACACCTCCATAAAGACTTCAGGTAACAAATCCAGCACCTTCATGTTATACAGGGAAGACTTGGAGTTAGCACTGAAGCTACATTTTTGAAGCTAACGGGTATCAGCTGAGGAATAAAGCCCATCTTCATATTCCATAATATATTATTACAGTATGTCACTTCTTTAGTCAAATGCACTGAAGAGTTACAGGCACACTGTCTCTGGTATTCCTTTGCAATACCCAGAAAAAAAGGTCAGAACCCATGTGGGCTTTCAGCTGATGCCCCTGACTTGAGGGTCTTCACAGGATACCTCCTTTCTTCTGACATCTGTCTTAGAATATTGTATGTGCTGATATTACTGCCACTATTTGTATAACTAACATTTTAGCTCACTTTCTAAGACTCATTAAAGAATGGCTACTTGATGAAAATTCTTGGTAAGTCATCTAGATATACTGTTGATTTTATATTCTGTCATACGTAAGTGGTAGTTGTTCTCTGAGGAGATACATTCAACTCCATCTTTTCTTTATTTACATATGTGGGTGTGGGGGATTCTCTGCATGGTTTACACTGAAAAAGGTTAAGAGTTCATTATTGCTTTCCTACAAGAACACACGTGTGAGCACAAGGACTTTCATCCTGTAGCTCAGACCATCTCATGAGAGTTTGATACCAAGGTGTCACCTGTCTCCAGGTCATATGTGGAAGGTACTGTGGAATGTGTTTTCTGTATTAGAAATACAATTTCAAAGACTTATGACTCTTCTTTAAAAATTGGAAGCTAGTGATAGCAGCTGTATTATTGAAAACTTATAAAGGTACTGGAATTACATTGCTCAAGTTTCAAAGGCCTCGGGGAATTGGTTGTGACGTGTGGAAGCAACACAATTTGGTGTGGGTGCAAACTGAGAGGTGTGCCGGTGAGGAGTGAATATCAAGTCAGGAAGCGAAAATCCAAGAGAGTATACCCACAAGGCATAATCCAAGAATTACAAATCCATAGTTGGTGGGGGTCTAGAAGGAATTGGGGAACAGGAAGAATATGATGAAAATATATCATGTGAAATTCTTAAAAAATAAAAAAAACCCCACAGGTATTAAAGCACTAAAAAACAAACAAACAAACAAACAAACAAAACCATTTCAGGTTCTTTCATATCCAGATCTGTGCATCTATTACCAGTTTGGGATTTTCATGTATTTACAAGGGCCTTGTCTTTGAAGATAGTGTGAGTAATATCTAATCTCTCTTCTGATATTTGTGTGATCTGAGTCCTCATATATACTTGTTTATGTGGCTTACGGTATAAATCATTACTTCTGTTTGCTTATAAATTATATTCTCTTTCAACGGCTTTATTTTCATTGTGGTGCCAATTCCATACTCTTTTTTATATTAATTTTCAAATTTCCATACGAAGAGATGAATTTTTCTTTATGGCATTATGTCATATGTATATCATTGTACATCTGTCTTATTCATCCCCTCTCCACTGCATGCCCCGTCTTTCCTTTTGCTGGCTCCTGTCTTTTCCATGTCTTACTATCTTTACATCTCTTCTGCTTTGTACTACCTGTATTTCATTGCACATTGCTCCTTCTATGCTCTGGTGTCTAGCTATCTGCCTTCTGCCTTATAGTTCCTCTTCTACTTATACACACACACACACACACACACACACACACACACAGAAACACATGCACACATTAAATTAAAACTGTGTATATAAGACAAAACATGCAGTTTGGCTTCCATAAAAATGAAATGCAAGGTGCTGAGAGAAACTGGAGTGTATTTTTATATTAGTTTCAGTACTGACATTTGCGCTTTCTAGTGTCCCCATCTGTTACGATACAGCTCAGGTGCTCCTCCAGGGTCTTAGCACTGACCTTCTTAGTAAAAAATAATGTAGCAAGCCAGGAATAGTCGAGATAGAGCATGCGTGTCAGCACTTTCTAAATTCCAACTGCTCCATTAATTCTCCAAGGCTGTCTGAGGGAGAGACCTGTGTCAGAGAGAGGTCATGGCCCCAGTGTGACACGCTGGGTGGTGGTGGAACTGCTGAGAGGTGGACTCTGGGGGAAGGTGGTGAAGCCACTGGGTTTTATGTATCACCCTTGGAGGAGACTAATTAGCTCTCATGAGACCTTGGTTAGTTCCCGGGAAATCAATTTATAAGCCTCAAATGTTCTTGCTTCCTGTCTCACCGTGTGATCGCTCCCTCTTTTACACATTCCTGCTTTTGTGCCATGCTGGTAGCCAGAAGGTCCTCACTAGAGCTGAGCTGATGGTGATTCTGTGATCTGGAAGTTCTGTAACTATAAACTAAAAATTTGCCTCTTTTCTTTTTTAAACATTTTTATTAATTACAGTTTATTCACTTTGTATCCCCCTGTACCTTCCTCCCTCCTCCCCTCCCAATCCTACTCTCCCTCTTCCCCACCCATGTCTACTGATAAGGGAGGTCCTCTTCCCTTCCCTCTGATCCTAGTCTCTCAGGTCTCATCAAGAGTGGCTGCATTGTCTTCTTTTGTGGCCTAGTAAGGCTGAACCCCCCTCAGGGGGAGGTGATCAGAGAGCAGGTCAATCAGTTCCTGTCAGAGACAGTCCCTGTCCCCTTTACTATGGAACCCATTTGGACACTGAACTGCCATAGGCTAACTCTGTGCAGGGGTTCCAGGCCATCTCCATGAGTGGTCCTCGGCTGGAGTATCAGTCTCAGAAAAGAACCCGGTGCCCAGGCTTTTTGGATTTTTTGCTCTCCTTGTGGAGCTCCTGTCTTTTCCATGTCTTACTATCTCCCCCTTTTTTTCATAAGATTCCCTGCGCTCTGCCCAAAGTTTGGCTATGAGTCTCAGCATCTGCCTCGATACCCTGCAGGGTAAAGCCTTTCAGAGGCCCTCTGTGGTAGGCTCCTGTCCTGTTCCCTGTTTTTTCGCTCCTCCGATGTCCATCCTCTTTGCCTTTCTGAATGGCGATTGAGCATCTTAGCCAGAGTCTTCTTTCCTGATTAGCTTCATTAGGTGTACAGATTTTAGTATAGTTATCCTATATTATATGTCTAATACCCACTTATGAGTGAGTATATAGCCTGTGTGTCTTTCTGCTTCTGGGCTAGCTCACTCAGGATGATCTTTTCCAGTTTCCAGCATTTACCTGCAAATTTCATGATTTCCTTGTGTTTATCGCTGAGTAATATTTCATTGTGTAGATGTACCACAATTTCTGTATCCATTCCTCAACTGAGGGGCATCTGGGCTGTTTCCAGCTTCTTGCTATTACAAATAAAGCTGCTACAAACATGGATGAGCAGATGTCCTTGTTGTATACTTGAGCGTCTTTAGGATATATGTCTAGGAGTAGTATAGCTGGATCTTGAGGAAGCGCTATTCCTAATTGTCTGAGAAAGCACCAGATTGATTTCCAAAGTGGTTGGCTTGGCAGGATTACCATAGTAAAAATGGCCATGGGAGGGCCTTATGGGGGGATACAAAGTGAATAAACTGTAATTAATAAAAATAAATAAATTTAATTATAAAAAAATGGTCATCTTACCAAAAGCAATCTACAGATTCAATGCAATTCCCATCAAATTACCAACACAATTCTTTTTTTTTTTATAATCTTTTATTTATTTTTTATTAATTACACTTTATTCATTTTGTATCCCCCCATAAGCCCCTCCCTCCTCCCCTGCCGATCCCACCCTCCCTCCCCTTTCTGCATGCATGCCACTCCCCAAGTCCACTGATAGGGGAGGTTCTCCTCTCCTTTCTGATCTTAGTCTATCAGTTCTCATCAAAAGTGGCTGCATTGTCCTCTACTGTGGCCTGGTAAGGCTGCTCCCCCCCCCAGGGGGAAGTGATCAAAGAGCAGGCCAATCAGATTATGTCAGAGGCAGTCCCTCTTCCCATTAC
>NW_026589271.1:0-4123 GCF_907164565.1 Psammomys obesus | reverse complement strand
TGGCTAATGAGGTTGAGCATTTCTTTAAGTGTTTCTCTGCCATTCGATGTTCCTCTTTCGAGAATTCTCTGTTTAGCTCTGTTCCCCATTTTTTAAGTGGATTACTTGGTTTGTTGCTTTTCTGCTTCTTTAGTTCTTTATATATACTTGATATTAGCCCTCTGTCAGATAAAGGGTTGGTGAAGATTCTTTCCCAATCTGTAGGCTGTCTATTTGTTTTGATGACAGTGTCTTTTGCTTTACAGAAGCTTTTCAGTTTCATGAGGTCCCATTTATTGATTGTTGCTCTTAGAGCCTGTGCTGTTGGTGTTCTGTTCAGGAAGTTGTCTCCTGTGCCAATGAGTTCTAGGCTGTTTCCCACTTTTTTTTCCAGCTGATTTAGAGTATCTGGTTTTATGTTGAGGTCCTTGATCCACTTGGACTTTAGTTTTGTGCAGGGTGATAAATATGGATCTATTTTCATTTTTCTGCATGTAGACATCCAGTTGGTCCAGCACCATTTGTTGAAGATGCTGTCTTTTTTCCATTGAATGGATTTGGCTTCTTTGTCAAATATTGAGAATTCATAGGTGTGTGGGTTTATTTCTGGGTCTTCTATGCGATTCCATTGATCCTCCTTTCTGTTTCTATGCCAATACCATGCAGTTTTTATTACTGTTGCCCTGTAGTACAGCTTGAGATCGGGAATGGAGATACCTCCAGATGATCTGTTGTTGTACAGGATCGTTTTGGAGATTCTGGGTTTTTTGTTTCTCCATATGAAGCTGAGAATCTTTTTTTCAAGGTCTGTAAAGAATTGAGTTGGTATTTTGATGGGAATTGCATTGAATCTGTAGATTGCTTTTGGCAGGATGGCCATTTTCACAATGTTAATCCTACCAATCCATGAGCACGGGAGATCTTTCCATCTTCTGAGATCTTCTTCAATTTCTTTCTTCAAAGACTTGAAGTTTTTCTCAAATAGGTCTTTCACTTGCTTGGTTAGAGTCACACCAAGGTACTTTATGTTGTTAGTGGCTATTGTGAAGGGTGTTGTTTCCCTAATTTCTTTCTCAGCCTTTTTGTCTTTGGTATACAAGAGGGCCTCTGATTTTTTTGAGTTGATTTTGTATCCTGCCACTTTGCTGAAGGTGTTTATCAGCTGAAGAAGTTCTCTGGTTGAATCTTTGGGGTCGCTCATGTATACTATCATATCATCTGCAAATAGTGACACTTTGACCTCTTCCTTTCCGATTTGTATCCCCTTGATCTCCTTTAGTTGTCTTATTGCTCTGGCTAGGACTTCAAGTACAATGTTAAAGAGATATGGAGAGAGTGGGCAGCCTTGTCTTGTCCCTGATTTCAGTGGGATTGATTTAAGTTTCTCTCCATTGAGTTTGATGTTGGCTATAGGCTTGCTGTATATTGCCTTTACTATCTTTAGGTATGTGCCTTGTATCCCTGATCTCTCCAAGACTTTAAACATAAATGGGTGCTGGACTTTGTCAAATGCTTTTTCAGCATCTAAGGAGATGATCATGTGGTTTTTCTCCTTCATTTTGTTTATGTGGTGGATTACATTGATGGATTTCCGTATGTTGAACCACCCTTGCATTCCTGGGATGAAGCCTACTTGGTCATGGTGGATGATATCTTTGATGTGTTCTTGGATTCGGTTTGCAAGTATTTTATTGAGTATTTTTGCATCAATGTTCATAAGAGAGATAGGTCTGAAGTTCTCTTTTTTTGTTGGATCTTTGTGTGGTTTAGGTATCAAAGTGACTGTGGCTTCATAGAATGAGTTTGGTAGTGTTCCTTCTGTTTCTATTTTATGGAATAGTTTGAGGAGAATTGGTGTTAGTACTTCTTTGAAGGTCTTGTAGAATTCTGCGCTGAAGCCATCTGGTCCAGGGCTTTTTTTGGAGGGGAGACTGTTAATGACTGCTTCAATTTCCTTGGGAGATATAGGACTATTCAGTCTTTCTACCTGATCTTGACTTAATTTTGGTAGATGGAATCTGTCAAGAAAGTTATCCATTTCATTTAGATTTTCAAATTTTGTGCCATATAGGCTTTTGTAGTATGACCTAATAATCGTTTGGATTTCCTCAGTGTCTGTAGTTATGTCCCCATTTTCCTTTCTGATTTTGCTGATTTGTATGGTTTCTCTCTGCTTTTTAGTTAGTTTGGCTAAGGGTTTGTCTATCTTGTTGATTTTCTCAAAGAACCAGCTTTTTGTTTCATTGATTCTTTGGATAATTTTATTTGTTTCTAATTGATTGATTTCTGCCCTTAGTTTGATTATTTCCAGCCGTCTGCTCCTCTTGGGTGTATCTGCTTCTTTTTTTTCTAGGTTTTTCAGTTGGGCCATTAAGTTGTTTGTATGTGATGTTACAGATTTCTTCTTGTAGGCACTTAGTGCTATAAATTTTCCTCTGAGCACTGCTTTCAATGTGTCCCATAAATTTGGGTATGTTGTGCCTTCATTTTCATTGAATTCTAGAAAGTCTTTAATTTCTTTCTTTATTTCTTCCTTGACCCAGCTGTCATTGAGTAGTAAGTTGTTCAGTTTCCATGTGCGTGTCGGCTTTTTGTTGTTTCTGTTGTTGTTGATGTCCAGCTTTAGTCCATGGTGGTCAGATAGTATACAAGGGATTATTTCAATCCTTTTGTATCTGTTGAGGCTTGCTTTGTGACCAACTATATGGTCTATTTTGGAGAAGGTTCCATGTGGTGCTGAAAAGAAGGTGTACTCTTTTGAGTTTGGGTGAAAAGATCTGTAGACATCTATTAGGTCCATTTGATTTAGGGATTCTGTGAGTGCTTTTATTTCCCTATTTGGTGTCTGTCTGGTTGATCTGTCCCTTGATGAGAGTGGGGTGTTGAAGTCTCCCACTATTAAGGTATTAGGATCAATGTATGATTTAAGCTTTAATATTGTTTCATTTACGAATGTAGGTGCTCTTGTATTTGGGGCATAGATATTCAAAATTGTGATGTCCTCTTGTTGGATTTTTCCTTTGATGAGAATATAGTGGCCCTCCTTATCTTTTTTGATTAACTTGGGTTGAAAGTCTATTTTATTAGATATTAGGATGGCTACTCCAGCTTGTTTTCTGGAACCATTTGCTTGAAAAACATTTTTCCAGCCCTTTACTCTGAGGTAGTGTTTATCTTTGTTGCATAGGTGTGTTTCTTGGATGCAACAGAATGTTGGGTCCTGTTTCCGTAACCATTCTGTTAGCCTGTGTCTTTTTATTGGTGAGTTGAGTCCATTAATATTGATAGATAATATTGACCAATGCATGTTAGTTCCTTTTGTAATGGAGTCGATGATCTTACCTTGTTTCATTGCTTGTTTTCTTTTCATTTTTGTTGGGATGTTATCTGTATGCCCTGTTTTCTTGGGTGAATTCGTTTTCGTTGGATTGGAGTTTTCCTTCTAGTATCTTCTGTAGGGTTGGTTTGCTGTATAGATATTGCGTAAATTTAGTTTTGTCATGGAATATTTTGTTTTCTCCATCTATGTTGATTGAAAGCTTTGCAGGGTATAGTAGTCTGGGTTGACATTTGTGATCTCTTAGAGTCTCCATGATGCTTGCCCAGGCCCTTCTGGCTTTCATAGTTTCTGATGAGAAGTCTGGTGTGATTCTGATAGGTCTACCTTCATATGTTACTTGGCCTTTTTCCCTTGCTGCTTTTAATATCTTTTCTTTGTTCTGTAGATTTAGTGTTTTGACTATGATGTGACGTGATGTGTTTCTTTTCTGGTCTAGTCTATTTGGTGTTCTGTAGGCCTCTTGTATATTTATGGACATCTCTTTCTTTAAGTTGGGAAAATTTTCTTCTATGATTTTTTTGAAAATATTTTCTGGACCTTGGAGCCTGGAGTCTTCTTTTTCATCAATTCCTATTATTCTTAGATTTTGTCTTTTCATAGCATCCTTGATTTCTTGGATATTTTGTGATTGGAATTTTTCTGATTTTACTTTTTCTTTGAGAGAAGTATCAATTTCTGCAAGTGTGTCTTCAGCTCCAGAGATTCTCTCTTCCATCTCTTGTATTCTGTTGGTGATGCTTACTTTTGTGGTTCCTGATCTTTTCTCCAAGTTCTCCAGCTCAAGAGTTTTCTCATTTTGTGTTT
>NW_026589270.1:0-2795 GCF_907164565.1 Psammomys obesus | reverse complement strand
AGAGAGAGATGCCGGATGATGTAATAGCAATGATATTTATTAAAAAAAAAAACAAACATTTCGGGTGTGTGTGTGTGTGTGTGTGTGTGTCTGTGTGTGTGTGTGTGTGTGTGTCTGTGTGTGTGTGTGTCTGTGTGTGTGTGTGTCTGTGTGTCTGTGTGTGTGTGTGTGTCTGTGTGTGTCTGTGTGTGTGTGTCTGTGTTTGGGTTTACAAGCCGTGACAGGTGCGTGGAAACGGGGAGACAGTTTTTGTGGTGTCTCCAAAATATATGGATATTCTAAAGAGACATTTATATTCCTCTCTCTCTCTCTCCCCCTCCTTGTCTCCCTCCCTCTTCCTCTCTCCCTTTCTTTCCCTTCCTCCCTCTCCCTCCCTCTGTCCCTCTCTCTCCCTCTGTCTCTCCCTGCCTCCCTCTCTATCCTTTTCTCTCCCTCCTTCTCTCTCTTCCTCTCTCCTCTCCCTCTGTCCTCTCTCCCTCTCTGTCTCTCCTTTTCTCTCTCCACCTCCCTCTCTTTTCTCTCCCTCCTCTCCCTCCCTCTCTCTTCCTCCCTCTCTCTCCCCCTCCTTGTCTCCCTCCCTCTTCCTCTCTTTCCCTTCCTCCCTCTCCCTCCCTCTGTCACCCTCTCTCTCTGTCTCTCCTTTTCTCTCTCCACCTCCCTCTCTCCTTTTCTCTCCCTCCTTTTCTCTTCCTCTCTCCTCTCCCTCCCTCTCTCTTCCTCCCTCTCTCTCCCCCTCCTTGTCTCCCTCCCTCTTCCTCTCTTTCCCTTCCTCCCTCTCCCTCCCTCTGTCACCCTCTCTCTGTGTCTCTCCTTTTCTCTCTCCACCTCCCTCTCCTTTTCTCTCCCTCCTTTTCTCTTCCTCTCTCCTCTCCCTCCCTCCCTCTATCTTCCTCCCTCTCTCTCCCCCTTTTTGTCTCCCTCCCTCTTCCTCTCTTTCCCTTCCTCCCTCTCCCTCCCTCTGTCACCCTCTCTCTCTGTCTCTCCTTTTCTCTCTCCACCTCCCTCTCTTTTCTCTCCCTCCTTCTCTCTCTTCCTCTCTCCTCTCCCTCCCTCTCTCTTCCTCCCTCTCTCCCCCTCCTTGTCTCCCTCCCTCTTCCTCTCTTTCCCTTCCTCCCTCTCCCTCCCTCTGTCACCCTCTCTGTCTCTCCCTCTCTCTCCACCTCCCTCTCTCTTCTTCTACTCCCTCCTCTCTCTTCCTCTCTCCTCTCCCTCCCTCCATCCCTCTCTTCCTCTCCCTCCCTGTCTCTCTCCCTCATTCTTCTCTCCCTCCATCCCTCTCCCCCCTCTCCCTTTTCTCTCTCCCTTTCCCTCTCCCTCTCTTTCTGGAGAGCCAGAGCGGGCAGGCTCACAGGGAAGCCATGGCTGCGTCCATAAAGGACCGGAAGGGTTTCCTGTCAACCAGCCAAGGCCGCTCCCTCTCTCGGGGCTGCGACATCAGGGTGGAGGCTTCCGCCCTTTCAAGGCTTGATTTTTAATCTCTGCACATGGATGTTCTGCCTCCGTAGAACCCGCAGAGGCCAGAGGGGACGTCCGACCCCTTGGGAAGGAAGTCCCCGGGGAGGGTCAGCCTTCTGCCACCGCCCCCAGGGCGGGCTGGCAACCGCTGTGCCCTCTCTCTAGCCGCGTCTTAGTGATGACCTCTTTTTGTAGATGTTCGCGGATGATCTGTTACACCACCTCCCCCTTGCCCTGGCCTTTCTCCCCCCCTTCCCACGTTCCTTCCTTCCCAAGTCTTCCTCTTAGGAATGGCTGAGGACTTGCCAACCCCTGGAGAAAACCTACCGAGTCCATTCTTACTGGTGGAGGAGGACAGGACTCTGCCCTCGGCCTTTGGGGACTTGTAACAGACCCGATGGCAGAGGAAAAGAATATTGCCCAGAGTTGCAAGAGAGTGAAGGTGAAGCCACTGGGGGCTCCAGAGAGAGAGGGAGAGAGAGAGGGAGAGAGAGGGAGAGAGAGAGAAAGGGAGAGGGGGGAGAGAGAGAGGTAGAAAGAGAGAGGGGGAGAGAAAGGGACAGGGAGAGAGGGAGGGAAGGAAAGAGAGGGAGGGAGAGAGAGGAAGGGAGAGGGAGAGAGAGAAAAAGGGAGAGGGGAGAGAGGGGTAGAGAGGGAGAGAAAGGGACAGGGAGAGAGGGAGGGAAGGAGAGAGGTAGAAAGAGAGGGAGAGAGAAAGGGACAGGGAGAGAGGGAGGGAGGGAGAGAGGAAGGGAGAGGGAGAGAGAGAAAAAGGGAGAGGGGTAGAGAGGAAGAGAGAGGGAGAGAGAAAGGGACAGGGAGAGAGGGAGGGAAGGAGAGAGAGAGAGGAAGGGAGAGAGAAAAAGGGAGAGGGGGAGAGAGGTAGAGAGGAAGAGAGAGGGAGAAAGAAAGGGACAGGGAGAGAGGGAGTGAAGGAGAGAGAGAGGGAGAGAAAGAGGAAGAAGAGGGAGAGAGAGGGGGGAGAGAGGGAAAGAAAAGGGGAGAGAGTGAGAGAGAGGGGGGAGAGGAAGAGAGAGGTAGAGAAAGGGAGAAAGAGGGAAAGGGAGAGAGAGGAAAGAGGGAGAGGGAGACAGAGAGAGGCTCAGCCCCTCATCCTCAATAACCCACTTGAAAGCACCGAATTATCTAGTCGGGACACCCCCCCCCCACCTATACTGCGGGGGCCTTCTGGAGCCAAGGTGGGCGGATCGTGTGTGTGTGTGTGTGTCTGTGTGTGTGTGTGTGTGTCTGTGTGTGTGTGTGTCTGTGTGTGTGTGTGTGTGTGTGTGTGTGTGTACTAGGTTCCAGATTCAGCCGGAGTCACAGACTGGGACCATTCC
>NW_026589269.1:0-1858 GCF_907164565.1 Psammomys obesus | reverse complement strand
AGGCCCAGAGAGACAGAGGCCCAGAGACAGAGACCCAGAGAGGGACAGAGAGACACAGAGAGAGAGATACAGAGAGACAGAGATATAGAGACCCAGAGAGAGACAGAGACCCAGAGAGATAGAGACAGAGACTCAGAGAGAGACAGAGAGACAGAGACAGAGACCCAGAGAGAGTCAGAGACAGACAGAGAAAGACAGAGACAGAGGGGCCCAGAGAGACAGAGAGAGACAGAGAGACAGAGAAAGAGACAGAGACCCAGAGAGAGACAGAGAGAGAGACCCAGAGAGAGACAGAGACGAGAGACAGCCCCCGGGCGACCCCCCTACCGGAGCAGGCCGGGCACGGGCGCCCTCTTGGGCGTGAAGGCCGTCCTCATGGTGGTGGCGTAGGAGTCCCAGCCGGTGTCGCCTGCTGGAGGGGACACGGGGGAGGGGGGTCGGCCCACGGCCCGCGGGGGCCACCAGCCCGGGGCCCGGTGTCTCCGTGTCTCTATCTCTGTCTCTGTGTCTCTGTGTCTCTGTCTATCTCTGTGTCTAGGTGTCTCTGTCTCTCTGTGTCTGTGTCTCTGTGTATGTCTCTATCTCTGTGTCTCTGTCTCTCTGTGTGTCTGTGTCTCTGTGTGTCTGTCTCTGTGCCTGTGTCTCTGTGTGTGTCTCTGTCTCTGTGTCTGTCTCTCTGTGTCTCTGTGTGTCTGTGTCTCTGTCCCAGTCAGTCCCTGTGTCTCTGTCTCTGTGTCTCTGTCCCTGTGTCTCTGTCTGTATCTCTGTGTCTCTCTGTCTCTCTCTGTCTTTGTCTGTCTCTGTGTCTGTGTCTCTCTGTGTCTCTGTCTGTGTCTCTGTCTCTCTGGGTGTCTCTGTGTGTGTCTCTGTCCGTGTCTGTCTCTGTGTCTGTGTCTCTGTGTCTGTCTCTCTCTGTGTCTCTGTCTGTTCCTGTGTCTCTGTCTCTGTGTGTCTCTGTCTCTGTGTGTCTCTGTGTCTCTGTTTCTGTCTCTGTATCTCTGTCCCTGTCAGTCTCTGTGTCTCTGTTTTTGTGTGTCTGTGTCTCTTAATCTGTCTCTCTGTGTCTCTGTCTCTCTGTATCTGTCTCTGTGTGTCTCTGTCCCTGTCTGTCTGTGTCTCTGTCCCTGTCTCTGTCTGAGTGTGTCTCTGTTTCTCTGTGTCTCTGTCTCTCTGTCTGTCTCTGTCTCTCTGTGTGTCTGTCTCTCTCTGTCTCTCTGTTCTCTGTATCTCTGTCTCTGTGTGTCTCTCTGTTTCTCTGTGTCTGTCTGTCACTGTCTCTGTGTCTCTCTCTGTGACTATCTCTGTATCTGTCTCTCTGTGTCTCTGTCTCTCTGTCTCTGTGTATCTCCCTCTGTCTAAATCTGTGTCTCTGTGTCACTGTATCTCTCTCTATGTCTCTCTGTCTCTGTGTCTGTCTATCTCTGTCTCTGTGTCTCTGTCTGTCTCTGCCTCTATCCCTCTGTCTCTGTCTCTATCTCTGTCTCTCTGTGTCTCTCTGTCTCTGTCTCTCTGTATCTCTGTCTCTGTGTCTCTCTCTGTCTCTGTCTCTCTGTCTCTGTCACTCTGTCTCTGTATCTCTGTCTCTATCTCTGTCTCTCTGTGACAGTCTCTGTGTGTCTGTGTCTCTCTCTGTGTCTCTGTCCCTCTGTCTCTGTGTCTCTCTCTCTCTCTGTCTCTCTGTCTCTGTGTCTCCATCTCTGTCTCTCTGTCTCTGTGTCTCTCTCTGTCTCTCTGTGTCTCTGTCTCTGTCTCTCTCAGTCTCTCTGTCTCTGTGTCTCTCTGTCTCTCTGTGTCTGTGTCTCTGTCTCTCTCTGTCTCTCTGTCTCTGTGTCTCTCTGTGTCTCTGTCTGTCTCTCTC
>NW_026589268.1:0-2671 GCF_907164565.1 Psammomys obesus | reverse complement strand
CTCTGAGCACTGCTTTCAATGTGTCCCATAAATTTGGGTATGTTGTGCCTTCATTTTCATTGAATTCTAGAAAGTCTTTAATTTCTTTCTTTATTTCTTCCTTGACCCAGCTGTCATTGAGTAGTAAGTTGTTCAGTTTCCATGTGCGTGTCAGCTTTTTGTTGTTTCTGTTGTTGTTGATGTCCAGCTTTAGTCCATGGTGGTCAGATAGTATACAAGGGATTATTTCAATCCTTTTGTATCTGTTGAGGCTTGCTTTGTGACCAACTATATGGTCTATTTTGGAGAAGGTTCCATGTGGTGCTGAAAAGAAGGTGTACTCTTTTGAGTTTGGGTGAAAAGATCTGTAGACATCTATTAGGTCCATTTGATTTCGGGATTCTGTGAGTGCTTTTATTTCCCTATTTGGTGTCTGTCTGGTTGATCTGTCCCTTGATGAGAGTGGGGTGTTGAAGTCTCCCACTATTAAGGTATTAGGATCAATGTATGATTTAAGCTTTAATATTGTTTCATTTACGAATGTAGGTGCTCTTGTATTTGGGGCATAGATATTTAAAATTGTGATGTCCTCTTGTTGGATTTTTCCTTTGATGAGAATATAGTGGCCCTCCTTATCTTTTTTGATTAACTTTGGATGAAAGTCTATTTTATTAGATATTAGGATGGCTACTCCAGCTTGTTTTCTGGAACCATTTGCTTGAAAAACATTTTTCTAGCCCTTTACTCTGAGGTAGTGTTTATCTTTGTTGCATAGGTGTGTTTTTGAATGCAACAGAATGTTGGGTCTTGTTTCCGTAACCATTCTGTTAGCCTGTGTCTTTTTATTGGTGAGTTGAGTCCATTAATATTGATAGATAATATTGACCAATGCATGTTAGTTCCTTTTGTAATGGAGTCGATGATCTTACCTTGTTTCATTGCTTGTTTTCTTTTCCTTTTTGTTGGGATATTATCTGTATGCCCTGTTTTCTTGGGTGAATTCGTTTTCGTTGGATTGGAGTTTTCCTTCTAGTATCTTCTGTAGGGTTGGTTTGCTGTATAGATATTGCGTAAATTTAGTTTTGTCATGGAATATTTTTTTTTCCATCTATGTTGATTGAAAGCTTTGCAGGGTATAGTAGTCTGGGTTGACATTTGTGATCTCTTAGAGTCTCCATGATACTTGCCCAGGCCCTTCTGGCTTTCATAGTTTCTGATGAGAAGTCTGGTGTGATTCTGATAGGTCTACCTTCATATGTTACTTGGCCTTTTTCCCTTGCTGCTTTTAATATCTTTTCTTTGTTCTGTAGATTTAGTGTTTTGACTATGATGTGACGTGATGTGTTTCTTTTCTGGTCTAGTCTATTTGGTGTTCTGTAGGCCTCTTGTATATTTATGGACATCTCTTTCTTTAAGTTGGGAAAATTTTCTTCTATGATTTTTTTGAAAATATTTTCTGGACCTTGGAGCCTGGAGTCTTCTTTTTCATCAATTCCTATTATTCTTAGATTTTGTCTTTTCATAGCATCCTTGATTTCTTGGATATTTTGTGATTGGAATTTTTCTGATTTTACTTTTTCTTTGAGAGAAGTATCAATTTCTGCAAGTGTGTCTTCAGCTCCAGAGATTCTCTCTTCCATCTCTTGTATTCTGTTGGTGATGCTTACTTTTGTGGTTCCTGATCTTTTCTCCAAGTTCTCCAGCTCAAGAGTTTTCTCATTTTATGTTTTCTTTATTGATTCTAATTCTGTTTTCATGCCTTGCACCATTTCTTTCATGTGTTTGAATTTGGATTCCTGTCTCTCTACGATGGACTCTATTTCTTTGTTCATTTCCTTTTTGTATGCCACTAATTTTTTCTCTACTTGTGCCTCTATTTGTTTGGCTATGTTTGCCTGTGTTTCTTTAAGGGTTTTGTCTATTTCTTCTTTCTTTACCTCCAATTGACTGGCCAACTCTTTGAAAGATTTGTTCATTTCCTCCTTATAAGCCTCAAATAATTGAGCAAGCATGGCTTTAAGGTCATTTTCCTGTGCTTCTGATGAATTGGAGTATCCATCGATTTTGGGGTTTGCTGGTGAAGTCATGATGTCCTGATTTATGTTGGAAATGTTCTTTCGCCTACCCCTGGCCATTGGCTTATCTGAGACCTTCCCTGTTTGTTTTTGGATTCTGCCGATCACACTGGTACTGTCTCTCTCTCGAGTCTGGAGAATTCTTCAGGAAGTTGAGAGAGGTCCCGTGTCCTTAGCGTATGCTGAGGACTAGCTGTACCTGTGGGAGGAAAGTACGCAGGCGCAAACAGAGGCAAATGCAAGCGTGCGTGCGTGTGTGTGTATATGTGTGTGTGTGTGTAAGTGGGTGTGGGCGTGTGTCTCGAGGGACAGAGTGATGGCTAATGTTGAACCCTTGAGTGTGTGGGAGGGGCTCTGCAATGTATATGTCGCAGGCGCTAGTGATGATCGCAGCGCAATTTCTGGCATTAACTGCCTTAACTCCTCAATTAGACCCACAGAGCAGGAACTTCAATGTTCCAAGTGCCCCTCTGTTTCCCAAAGTGGGTATATGGGTGGGAGGGGGTTCGATGCCTGGCTTCTGTTTTAGAAGAAGCCAGGATCAGTGGAGCTGCAGATTCTCAAGGGTGCACTCACTTACAGGCAGGACACTTGGCAGAGATCGGCGTATCTGGGCT
>NW_026589267.1:0-2359 GCF_907164565.1 Psammomys obesus | reverse complement strand
TTTAGGTATGTGCCTTGTATCTCTGATCTCTCCAAGACTTTAAACATAAATGGGTGTTGGACTTTGTCAAATGCTTTTTCAGCATCTAAGGAGATGATCATGTGGTTTTTCTCCTTCATTTTGTTTATGTGGTGGATTACATTGATGGATTTCCGTATGTTGAACCACCCTTGCATTCCTGGGATGAAGCCTACTTGGTCATGGTGGATGATATCTTTGATGTGTTCTTGGATTCGGTTTGCAAGTATTTTATTGAGTATTTTTGCATCAATGTTCATAAGAGAGATAGGTCTGAGGTTCTCTTTTTTGGTTGGATCTTTGTGTGGTTTAGGTATCAAAGTGACTGTGGCTTCATAGAATGAGTTTGGTAGTGTTCCTTCTGTTTCTATTTTATGGAATAGTTTGAGGAGAATTGGTGTTAGTACTTCTTTGAAGGTCTTGTAGAATTCTGTGCTGAAGCCATCTGGTCCAGGGCTTTTTTTGGAGGGGAGACTGTTAATGACTGCTTCAATTTCCTTGGGAGATATAGGACTATTCAGTCTTTCTACCTGATCTTGACTTAATTTTGGTAGATGGAATCTGTCAAGAAAGTTATCCATTTCATTTAGATTTTCAAATTTTGTGCCATATAGGCTTTTGTAGTATGACCTAATAATCGTTTGGATTTCCTCAGTGTCTGTAGTTATGTCCCCATTTTCCTGTCTGATTTTGCTGATTTGTATGGTTTCTCTCTGCTTTTTAGTTAGTTTGGCTAAGGGTTTGTCTATCTTGTTGATTTTCTCAAAGAACCAGCTTTTTGTTTCATTGATTCTTTGGATAATTTTATTTGTTTCTAATTGATTGATTTCTGCCCTTAGTTTGATTATTTCCAGCCGTCTGCTCCTCTTGGGTGTATCTGCTTCTTTTTTTTCTAGGTTTTTCAGTTGGGCCATTAAGTTGTTTGTATGTGATGTTACAGATTTCTTCTTGTAGGCACTTAGTGCTATAAATTTTCCTCTGAGCACTGCTTTCAATGTGTCCCATAAATTTGGGTATGTTGTGCCTTCATTTTCATTGAATTCTAGAAAGTCTTTAATTTCTTTCTTTATTTCTTCCTTGACCCAGCTGTCATTGAGTAGTAAGTTGTTCAGTTTCCATGTGCGTGTCGGCTTTTTGTTGTTTCTGTTGTTGTTGATGTCCAGCTTTAGTCCATGGTGGTCAGATAGTATACAAGGGATTATTTCAATCCTTTTGTATCTGTTGAGGCTTGCTTTGTGACCAACTATATGGTCTATTTTGGAGAAGGTTCCGTGTGGTGCTGAAAAGAAAGTGTACTCTTTTGAGTTTGGGTGAAAAGATCTGTAGACATCTATTAGGTCCATTTGATTTAGGGATTCTGTGAGTGCTTTTATTTCCCTATTTGGTGTCTGTCTGGTTGATCTGTCCCTTGATGAGAGTGGGGTGTTGAAGTCTCCCACTATTAAGGTATTAGGATCAATGTATGATTTAAGCTTTAATATTGTTTCATTTACGAATGTAGGTGCTCTTGTATTTGGGGCATAGATATTCAAAATTGTGATGTCCTCTTGGTGGATTTTTCCTTTGATGAGAATATAGTGGCCCTCCTTATCTTTTTTGATTAACTTGGGTTGAAAGTCTATTTTATTAGATATTAGGATGGCTACTCCAGCTTGTTTTCTGGAACCATTTGCTTGAAAAACATTTTTCCAGCCCTTTACTCTGAGGTAGTGTTTATCTTTGTTGCATAGGTGTGTTTCTTGGATGCAACAGAATGTTGGGTCCTGTTTCCGTAACCATTCTGTTAGCCTGTGTCTTTTTATTGGTGAGTTGAGTCCATTAATATTGATAGATAATATTGACCAATGCATGTTAGTTCCTTTTGTAATGGAGTCGATGATCTTACCTTGTTTCATTGCTTGTTTTCTTTTCATTTTTGTTGGGATGTTATCTGTATGCCCTGTTTTCTTGGGTGAATTCGTTTTCGTTGGATTGGAGTTTTCCTTCTAGTATCTTCTGTAGGGTTGGTTTGCTGTATAGATATTGCGTAAATTTAGTTTTGTCATGGAATATTTTGTTTTCTCCATCTATGTTGATTGAAAGCTTTGCAGGGTATAGTAGTCTCGGTTGACATTTGTGATCTCTTAGAGTCTCCATGATGCTTGCCCAGGCCCTTCTGGCTTTCATAGTTTCTGATGAGAAGTAGGTGTGATTCTGATAGGTCTACCTTCATATGTTACTTGGCCTTTTTCCCTTGCTGCTTTTAATATCTTTTCTTTGTTCTGTAGATTTAGTGTTTTGACTATGATGTGATGTGATGTGTTTCTTTTCTGGTCTAGTCTATTTGGTGTTCTGTAGGCCT
>NW_026589266.1:0-3082 GCF_907164565.1 Psammomys obesus | reverse complement strand
ATTTCTGGCATTAACTGCCTTAACTCCTCAATTAGACCCACAGAGCAGGAACTTCAATGTTCCAAGTGCCCCTCTGTTTCCCAAAGTGGGTATATGGGTGGGAGGGGGTTCGATGCCTGGCTTCTGTTTTAGCAGGACCCAGGATCAGTGGAGCTGCAGATTCTCAAGGGTTCACTCACTTATAGGCAGGTCACTTGGCAGAGAACGTGGTATCTGGGCTCTCTGCTCTCTGGTTTGGCCCTGCTTCTTTGATGTGCTCCGCCAGTTCCATGCTGCTGTCACTGCCAGGTTATGAAGTCTTGCTGCAGCTGGAGATTTCAGGGTGGTCACGTCAGTAGGAATCGGGGTAAGCAGCCTTTCTGTTCTCTGGTTTGGCCATGGTTAGTCTTAAACTGGAGGGCTGATGTGCCCCGCCAGCTCAGTGCTGCTCCGCCGCCAGGTTAGAAAGTCCCGCTGTAACTGGAGACTGGGTTGCTAGTCCAGATGCTTTCTGGGAAGTCCTGGGGTCTCTTTACTGTGCTCTCCAAGCTTCGGAGGCCCAGCGTCTGGTGTGTCTAGCTTGTATGGCGTTTCTGTCTGGTTTTGGTGAGTATATAGCGTATTCTCTGTCACTGTGGGATTGGGCGGGCCGTACTGTCAGTGATGGCTCTCCTGCGGAGCTAGTATGGCCTCTAGCAGACTAGGGCCCTAGGAGGATGGTGCAGCCGCCGCACGAATCTGGGGCTCCAAGACACAGTACTGCTGGCCTTTGCCGATAAAGGGCTTGGGGCTCTGCCTCAGTGGCTGCAGGCCCCAGGCAGTTAGGTCTGCGCTGAGAAAGGCGAGTCTGAGAAAGGTGAGTCTGCTGTTCGGAGGAGGAGGGAGGTCTCTGGGAAGGGAGTGCCGAGAGATCAAAGGATCTTTTCTCACCTTCCCCAAACAAGTCCCTGGGTGACCTGAGACCAAGGTTTTCACCTCCTGTGATGTTCCCTGTTGTTTAGAAAGTCTCTCTGTTGTTTCCCTGGCTTCAGAAGTTCTTCCACTCATCAACTCAGAACTTTATTTCTTCCACAGCTCGGAAACTGTGTGTGCTAGTTGCCATCTTGTCTCCGCCCCAGTCTGTGTCTTTTTATTGGAGAATTGAGTCCATTGATATTGAGAGAGATTAGGAGTCCCTGGGAAGTTCCCTGTGTTCAAATTATCTTGTTCTGTTGCTCTGCTTGTGGAGTTCCCGTTCCCTCCAGCTCTTACTATTTCCCACTTCTTACATAAAATTCCATTCACTCTGCCCATCAGTTGGCCATCAGGCTAAGCATCTGCTTTGACAGTCTATACTGCAGAAGCTTTCAGAGGCCCTCTGTGGCAGGTTTCAAGGTTGTTTCCTGTTTTCTTCTGGCTTTCAGAGGCCCTCTGTAGCGGGTTCCGAGGTTGTTTCCTATTTTCGTTTTCTTCTGATGTACATCCTCTTTGCCTTTCAGGATGGGGATTGACCATTTTAGTTAGGGTCCTCTCTTTTGCTTAGTTTGTTTAGATGTACAGCTTTTAGTGGGTTTATTCTATATTGTATGTTTATATGAGTGAGTATATACCGTGAGTGTCTTTTTGCTTCTGGGTCAACTCACTCAGGATGATCCTTTCCAGGTCCCACCATTTACCTGCAAATTTCATGATTTCCTTATTTTTCATTGCTGAGTAATACTCCATTGTATAGATGTACCACAGTTTCTGCATCCATTCTTCAGTTGAGGGGCATCTGGGTTGTTTCCAGCTTCTGGCTATTACAAATAAAGCTGCTACAAACATGGTTGAGCAAATGTCCTTTTTGTGTACTTGCGCCTCTTTTGGGTATATGCCTAGGAGTGGTATGGCTGGATCTTGAGGAAGCGCTATTCCTAGTTGTCTGAGAAAGCGCCAGATTGATTTCCAGAGTGGTTGTACCAGTTTACATTCCCACCAGCAATGGAGAAGGGTTCCCCTTTCTCCAAAACCTCTCCAGCATGTGTTGTCCCTTGAGTTTTTCATCTTGGCCATTCTGATGGGGGTAAGGTGAAATCTCAGAGTTGTTTTGATTTGCATTTCCCTAATGGCTAATGAGGTTGAGCATTTCTTTAAGTGCGTCTCTGCCATTCGATATTCCTCTACAGAGAATTCTCTCTTTAGCTCTGTTCACCATTTTTTAAGTGGATTACTTGGTTTGTTGCTTTTCAGCTTCTTGAGTTCTTTATATATATTGGATATGAGTCCTCTGTCAGATAAAGGGTTAGTGAAGATTCTTTCCTAATCTGTAGGCAGTCGCTTTGTTTTGATGACGGTGTCCTTTGCTTTACAGAAGCTTTTCAATTTCATGAGGTCCCATTTATTGATTGTTGCTCTTAGAGCCTGTGCTGTTGGTGTTCTGTTCAGAAAGTTTTTTCCTGTACCAATGAGTTCTAGGGTATTCCCCACTTTTTTTTCTAGCCGATTTAATGTGTCTGGATTTATGTTGAGGTCTTTGATCCACTTGGACTTCAGTTTTGTGCAGGGTGATAAGTATGGATCTATTTGCATTTTTCTACATGTAGACATCCAGTTGGACCAGCACCATTTGATGAAGATGCTATCTTTTTTTCCATTGTATGGTTTTGGCATCTTTGTCAAAAATCAGGTGTCCATAAGTGTGTGGGTTTATTTCTGGGTCTTCTGTTCGATTCCACTGATCCACCATTCTGTTTCTATGCCAGTACCATGCAGTTTTTATAACCGTTGCTCTATAGTACAGCTTGAGATCAGGGATGGAGATACCTCCAGAAGATCTTTTATTGTAGAGGATTGTTTTAGCAATTCTCAGTTTCTTGTTATTCCATATGAAGTTGAGAATTTTTCTTTCCAGGTCTGTAAAGAATTGTGTTGGCAATTTGATGGGAATTGCATTGAATCTGTAGATTGCTTTTGGTAAGATGGCCATTTTTACTATGTTAATCCTGCCAAGCCATGAGCATGGGAGATCTTTCCATCTTCTCATATCTTCCTCTAATTCTTTCTTCAGAGACTTGAAATTTTTTTCATACAAGTCTTTGACTTGTTTGGTTAGAGTTACACCAAGGTACTTTATGTCATTTGTGGC
>NW_026589265.1:0-3764 GCF_907164565.1 Psammomys obesus | reverse complement strand
CAGCCCGGTGCCAGCCTCGGGGGGACGGGGCCAGCCTCGGGGGGGACGGGTGCCAACCCCGGTGCCCACGGGCGGGCGGGCGGGCCTGCCCAGATGCCCCAGGGTCGCCCCCCCCCACCGGCGGCCCTGGCCCCCAGCGGGGACCCCGGGACGGACAGGAGACGGGGCGGAGGCTCGCGGGGCTTCATTGGCCTCAGCGGGCACACGGCGGGCACGGGTGGGCACGGGTGGGCACAAGGTCCCTCCCCGCTCGCCCCCCTCCCCCCATCGCCCCCCAAGACGGACAGGAGACGGGACGGAGGCTCGCGGGGCTTTATTGGCTGCAGTGGGCACCCGGTGGGCACAGGCGGGCACGGGGCCCTCCCTCCCCGCTCACCCTCCCTCCCTCCCTCCCTTCCCCCCGCGTCCCGCAGGGCCGGATCATCGAGTGCACGCACTGCGGCTGCCGCGGCTGCTCGGGCTGACGCCCCCCGTGCCCCCCCCCCCCCCCCCGACGGAGCACCGTGCCCGGAGCATCTTCTCCCACCCTCCACGCGGCGGGGCCCGGGGTGCCCCCCGCCCCCTCCCCTCCCCACCCGTCCCCCCGGGGAAATAAAGCCTTCGCGTCTCCAACCTCCGCACCCGCCTGTGGGTCGTCTCTGGGCGGGGCGAGGGGCGCAGGGTGGGCACGGGCAGAGGGCACAGGGTGGGCAGAGGGCACAGGGTGGGCATCAGGCGGGCACGAAGCCGTCTAGGGGCGCCGTCCCGCAGGGCAGAGGGCATAGGGTGGGCAGAAGGCACAGGGTGGGCAGAGGGCACAGGGTGGGCAGAAGGCACAGGGTGGGCAGAGGGCACAGGGCGGGCAGAGGGCGCAGGGTGGGCAGAGGGAGGATGGGCAGAGGGCGCAGGGTGGGCATCAGGCGGGCACGAAGCCGTCTAGGGGCGCCGTCCCGCAGGGCCCGCCGCGGCCCGGGCGTCCCCCGGCCGCGCGCCCTCCTCCCCCCTCCGCGTCGCCGTCCCCGCGGTGCCCACGGTGCCCGCGGTGCCCGGGCCCCTCGGTCTCCTCGGCGGGCACCGCCCGCAGCCACTGCTTGTAGTAGGCGCGGAAGCCGTCGATCCTCTCCAGGTACCTGTTCTTCTCCCTGTACTGTGGCACGAGAGAGAGAGAGAGAGAGAGAGAGAGAGAGAGGGGGGAGGAGGCGTCAGGGCGAGCGACGCGGGCACCGGAGGGCATGGTGGCACCGACAACCCACCCCCGTCCCCCCCCCCAACCAGGGCACGGCAGCGGGGGCTTGGGAGGGGAGGGGTCGAGCAGAAGGTCCTGGGATGAGGGGACGGAGGTCGACCAGATGGACGGTGGGGCCAGGAGCTAACAGGGAGGTCGACCAGATGGTCCTGAGATGAGGAGAGGGAGGTCGACCAGATGGCCGATGGGGCTGGTAGATGGGTCGGAGGTCGACCAGATGGACGGTGGGGCCAGGAGCTAGCAGGGAGGTCGACCAGATGGCTGGTGGGGCTGGAGACGCTATGGAGGTCGACCAGATGGACAATGAGACCAGAAGCTAGCAGGGAGGTCGACCAGATGGACAATGAGACCAGGAGGTAGCAGGGAGGTCGACCAGATGGACGGTGGGGCCAGGAGGTAGCAGGGAGGTCGACCAGATGGACAATGAGACCAGGAGGTAGCAGGGAGGTTGACCAGATGGACAATGGGGCCAGGAGGTAGCAGGGAGGTCGACCAGATGGATGGTGGGGCCGGATGATGGGACGGAGGTCGACCAGATGGTCATGGGATGAGGACAGGGAGGTCGACCAGATGGCTGGTGGGGCAGGAAGCTATCAGGGAGGTTGACCAGATGGACAATGGGACCAGGAGCTATCAGGGAGGTCGACCAGATGGCCGATAGGTCTGGGATGATGGGACGGAGGTCGACCAGATGGCCGATGGGGCCAGGAGCTAACAGGGAGGTCGACCAGATGGACGGTGGGGCCAGGAGGTAGCAGGGAGGTCGACCAGATGGACGGTGGGGCCGGGAGGTAGCAGGGAGGTCGACCAGATGGACAATCGGTCTGGGATGAGGACAGGGAGGTCGACCAGATGGCCGGTGGCTGGGACGGTGGTGGGAGGGGCCGAGGGCGGGGCCTCCGGCTGCCGCCGCCGCCGGCGGCCGTCTCTCCCGAGTCCCCGGGTTCGAGCCCCAGCCCCTCCCCCACACCCGCCGTACCCGGTCGAAGGAGGGCGGGTAGCGGGCCGCGAACTCGAGCTGCCGCAGCACCACCTCGTTGGCGGGGACCCCCGCGCGCCGCATGTCCCGGAGGACCCGGATGAGGTAGGCGTAGTCCAGCGCGCGCAGGGCCGCGTGGATGAGCGCGCTGTAGACGTGGGCGTTGGGGGTCAGCCCGGCCCTCTGCGGGGAGGGGGGGTGCGGGGTCAGCGTGGGGGCCCGGGTTCGGATCCCGCCTCCTCCCCGGGTTCCCGGGTTCGGAACCCGCCTACACAGGTTCGAATCCCACCTACTCCTCCTCCCCGGGTTCGGATCCCGCCTCCTCCCCCTCCTCCCCAGGTTCGGATCCCGCCCCCCCACCTCACCTTCAGGTCCGCCAGCAGCTGCAGGCCGTCCCGGGCCCTCCGACAGCCCAAGGCCAGGCCGCAGAAGGTGCGCAGGTCGGGGGTCAGGCCCTTCTTGGCCAGGAGGGGCAGCAGCGCCTGCGGGGGGGGGGGGGGGGGGGGGGGGGGGGCACGGGCTGGTCTCGAACCCGCGGCTGCGGGGGCTCTATGACAGCCGGGCAGGGGCTGGCCTCGAACCCGCGGCTGCGGGGATCCAGGCCCTAAGCGGCCATTGCTGTGGGTGAAAGCCACGCCCACAGAGGGCGGAGCCATCCCTGCCCTATAAAGAGCCATTGCTGTGGGTGAATGCCACGCCCACAGAGGGCGGAGCCATCTCTGCGCTCTTAGCAGCCATTACTGTGGATGGAGGGCACGCCCACTGTGGGCGGGGCCATCGCTGCCCTGTATAGAGCCATTACTGTGGGTGCAGGCCACGCCCACAGAGGGCGGATCCATCCCCCAGGCCGTGGGCGTGGCCAAGCCCAGGCCCTGCTCCCGGCTCGCTCTGAGTGGCTGCGGCTGCGGCGACCACGCCCCGGTGGGCGGAGCCTCCCAGGCTGGTGGGCGGAGCCTCCCCTCTGCTGCCCGCTGGCCCCGGGCGCGCCCTCCCTCGGGGCTGGCGGGTTCGGGGCCGGCCTGGGGCGCGTGGGGCGGGTTCGAACCGGGGGCCCCCGGCGGCCCCGCCCGCACCTTGGCGCCCTGCAGGTCCCCGCGGCGGCTCCTCTTGCGGACCAGCGCGTTGAAGAAGGCGAGGTCGGGCCCCCCGTCGGGGCCGTCGGGCAGGCGCAGCAGCGCGGGTTCGAACCCGGGCTCGCACAGCTCGGCCAGCAGCGTCCGCGTGTCGCGGCGCGGCGGCCCCCAGCGGGACAGGCCGTCCAGGACCCCCGCGGGGCCCCCCAGCGGCGCCAGGAGCCCGGCGGCGGCGGGGCTGGGCGCGTCGGGGCTCCCGTCCCCCGCCTCGGGGCCGCGGGTTCGCGTCCCGCCGTCGCCGCCGCCGCAGTCGCGGGCCGCCATCAGCAGCAGGTTGTAGCTGTGGGGGCCGGGGGTCAGGCCCAGGCCCAGCATGTGACGCCAGATCTGCGGGGGGAGGACGGGGACGCGCTGAGACGAGGCCCGTCCTCCCCCACGTCCTCCCCCCCGACGGCCCCGTCCTCCCTCACATCCTCCCGTCCTTCCC
>NW_026589264.1:5713-7128 GCF_907164565.1 Psammomys obesus | reverse complement strand
TCTTGTTGATCTTCTCAAAGAACCAGCTCTTGGTTTCATTGATTCTTCGAATTGTTTTATTTGTTTCTAATTGATTGATTTCAGCCCTGAGTTTGATTATTTCTAGCCATCTACTCCTTTTTGGTGTGTCTTCTTCTTTTTCTAGGGTTTTTAAGTGAGCCATTAAGTTGCTGGAATGAGCTGTCTCAAATTTCTTCTTGAAGGCACTTAGTGCTAGAACTTTCCTCTTAGCACTGCTTTCATTGTGTCCCACATTGTGTCTTCATTTTCATTGAGTTCTAGAAAGACTTTAATTTCTTTCTTCAAAGGACACCGTCATCAAAACAAAGCAACTGCCTACAGATTGGGAAAGAATCTTTACCAACCCTTTATCTGACAGAGGAATCATATCCAGTATATATAAAGAACTAAAGAAGCTGAAAAGCAGCAAACCAAGTAATTCACTTAAAAAATGGGGAACAGAGCTAAACAGAGAATTCTCAATAGAAGAATATCCAATGGCAGAGAAGCACTTGAAGAAATGTTCAACCTCATTAGCGATTAAGGAAATGCAAACCAAAACAACCCTGAGATTTCACCTTACACCCATCAGAATGCCCGAGATCAAAAACTCAAGTGACAACATATGCTGGAGAGGTTGTGGAGAAAGGGGAACCCTTCTGCACTGCTGGTGGGAATGTAAATTTGTACAACCACTCTGGAAATCAATCTGCCCCTTTCTCAGACCACTAGGAATTGTGATTCCTCAAGATCCAGCCATACCACTCCTAAGCATATATCCAAAAGAAGCTCAAGTACACAAAAAGGACATTTGCTCAACCATGTTTGTAGCAGCTTTATTTGTAATAGCCAGAAGCTGGAAACAATCGAGATGCCCCTCAACTGAAGAATGGATGCAGAAATTGTGGTACATCTATACAATGGAGTATTACTCAGCAATGAAAAATAAGGAAATAATGACATTTGCAGGTAAATGGTGGGACCTGGAAAGGATCATCCTGAGTGAGTTGTCTCAGAAGCCAAAAGACACACGATATATACTCACTCATATAAACATACAACATAGGACAAACCCACTAAAATCTGTGGATTTAAAGAACCTAAGAAGAGAGAGGACCCTAAATAAAACGCTCAATCCCCATCCTGAAAGGCAAAGAGGACGGACATCAGAAGAAGAAGAAAACAGGAAACAACCTAGGAACCTGCTACAGAGGGCCTCTGAAAGCCAGAAGAAGAAAACAGGAAACAACCTAGGAACCTGCCACAGAGGGCCTCTGAAAGACTCTGCCCTGCAGACTATCAAAGCAGATGCTGAGTCTGATGGCCAACTGTCAGGCAGAGTGAATGGAATTTTATGTAAGAAGTGGGAAATAGTAAGAGCTGGAGAGGACAGGAACTCCACAAGGAGAGCAACA
>NW_026589264.1:0-5613 GCF_907164565.1 Psammomys obesus | reverse complement strand
ATAGTAATGGGAAGAGGGACTGTCTCTGACATAATCTGATTGGCCTGCTCTTTGATCACTTCTCCCTGAGGGGGGAGCAGCCTTACCAGAACACAGAAGATGACAATGCAGCCACTTTTGATGAGAACTTATAGACTAGGCTCAGAAAGAAGGAGAAGAGAACCTCCCCTATTATTGGACTTGGGGATGGGCATGCATGCAGAAAAGGGAGGGAAGGTGGGATCTGGAGGGAAGGAGGGAAGAGCTTATGGGAAGATACAAAATGAATAAAATATAATTAATAAAAAATTTTTAAAAAGTTCAAAATAAATAAATAAAAAAGAAAGAAAAAATTGTAACTAGTAATAAAACTGAAACAAACAAACAAAAAACAGATACTGAGGAAATACAAATTCATTAGTTCTTACTTCAAAAGCCTGTATTCCACTAAACTGGAAAAATCCAAAGAAGTGGACAATTTTCTTCATAGATTACACTTACCAAAGTTAATCAAGATCAGGTAAATATGGATACAGTGGGCCCTGATGAGACCGATATTCCAACCAAAGACCATGCATGAAGAAGGTCTAGACCTCTGTTCAAATGTAGTCCATAGATACTTCAGTCTCAATGTTCATAATCTAATAAGGGGAGCAGGGGCTGTCTCTGACATGAACTCAGTGTGTGTCTTTTTTATTACATCCCTCTGGGCTGTGCAACCATGCCAGCCCACAGAGGAAGATGATGCAGCCCCTCCTGGTGAGACCTGATAGGCTAGGATCAGATAGTTGGGAAAGAGGACGAGGACCTTCCCTATCAGTGGCCTAAGGGAGAGGCATTGGGAAGAAAATGGAGGGAGGGGAGAACTAAAAGGAGATAGAAGGAGATGAAGGAGGGAGCTAAAGAAGGGATACAAAGTGAATAAAGTATAATAAATAATTAATAAACAGAAAGAAAAAAGATCGGATAAACAATTGAAATTGTTCAATTGTCCCATAAACCCTAAGGAAATAGAAACAGTCATTAAAATTATCCAAACCAAAAACAAAACAAACCAAAACCAAAAAACTCATAGATTTCAAAGAGGAACTAACACCAAAGAGCTAATACTAATCAAATTATTCCAAAAAATAAAAATAGAAGGAACATTACCAAATTCATTCAATGAGGCCATAGTTACCCTGAAACATTATCCACACAAAGAGTCAACAAAGAAAGAGAATTTCAGACCAATCTCCCTTATAAACATTAATGCAAAATACTCAATAAATTACTCTCAAACATAATCAAGGAAGGCATCAAAGATATCATTCACCATGATCCATCATCCCAGGAATGCAGGGATGGTTCAATGTAGGAAGGTCCATCGATGTAATCTACAATATGATCAAAGTGCAAAAAAAGTCCATATCATTAGATGTTAAAAAAGCCTTTGACACACTCAAACATCCCTCCATGTTAAAGATCTTTGAAAGGTCAGGGATAAAAAGCACATCCATAAATACAATAGATGTCATATCCAGCATGCCAGTAGCTTACATAAAAGTAAATGGAGAGAAAGTTACAGGAATTCCAGTAAATTCAGGGACAAGACGAGGCTTCCCACTCTCACTGTATCTATTCAAAATGGTAACTAAATTCTTGCTAGAGAAATAGGCAATTAAATAGATCAAGTGAACGCAAATTGGAAAGGAAGAATTCAAAGAATTGGTATTTTCAGATGATGTGATAGTATACATTAGTGACCACAAAAATTATGCCAGAGACTCCTACAGCTGATAAACACCTTCATCAAAGTTGCTGGATAAAATATTAATTCAAAAATATCAATAACCTTCTTTTATACCAATGATAACTGGACTGAGAAAGAAATCAGAGAAATATAACCCTTCACAATTGTCATGAATAATATAAAAAATTGGAGTAACTCCAACCAAACAAGTGAAAAATGTATGTTAAGAAATTCAAGCCTTTGAAGAAAGAAATTGAAGAAGATATCAGAAGATGGAAAGATCTCCCATGATAATAGATTAGCAGAATTAACAGTGAAAATAAATATCCTACCAAAAGCAATCAACAGATACAATGCAATTCCCATTAAAATTTCAACTTAGTTCTTGAATGAACAATACTCTACTTCATATGGAAAAACAAACACCCAGAAAAGCTAAAATAATCCTGTCCAATAAAAGAACTTCCAGAGGTATCACCATCCCTGATTTCAAGTTATACTATAGAGCAATAGTAATAAAAACCACATGGTATTTGGCAAAAAAAAAAAAAAAATACAGATAGTTCGATCAATGAAAGCAAATCAAAGATCCATAAATAAACCCACTCACCTAAGGACACTTGATTTTAACAAAGAAGACAAAACAACGCTGTGTAAAAAAAGAAAGCATCTTCAGTAAATGGTGCTGGTCTAACTGGATGTCTGCATGTAGAAAAAAGAACATAGACCCATGTATCACAGTGAACAAAATTCAAATCCAAGGGGATCAAACACCTCAATATAAAACCAAATGCACCTAAATCTAATAGACAAGAAAGTGGAGAACAACCTTGAACTCAGACGCACAGGAGAAAACTTCCTCAACAGAACAAAAACAGCTTTGGTACTAAGAGTCACAATTAGTAAATGGGAACTCATAAACCTGAAAACCTTTTGTAAGACAAAGGAAACCATCAAAAAGACAAAAAAGCAGCCCACAGAATGGAAAAATATCTTCAATAACCCTACCTCATACAAAGGGCTGATATCCAAAATACATCAACAAACCAAATAACCCAGTTAAAAATGTGATACAGAGCTACACAGAATTTTCATTAGGTCTGTAGATTTTAGTATGGTTACCCTATATTATATGGCTAACACGTGCTGATAAGTGAGTGTATAGCATGCCTGTCTTCCTCTTTCTGGGTTGCCTCATTCAGGTTCCATTCATTTCCCTGCAAATTTCATGATTTCCTTGTTTGTAATAGCTGAGTAGTATTCCATTGTGTAAATGTACCACAAATTCTGCATCTATTCCTCCACTGAGGGGCATCTAAATTGCTTTCAGATTATGGCTTTTACAAATAAAGCTGCTATGAACATAGTTGGGGAAATCCTCTTGTTAAATGGTGGGATATCTTTTGGGTATATACCCCAGAGTGGTATAGCTGGAACTTGAGGTAATGCTATTCCCAATTTTTGAAGAAAGCACCAGATGGATTTCCAAGTGGTTTTACAAGTTTGTGCTCCCACCAGCAATGGAGGAAGGTTCCTCCTTCTCCACATCCTCTCCATCATGTTTTGTCACTTGAGTTTTTGATCTTATCCATTCTGATTAGAGTAAGGTGGAATCTCATTAAAAAGCAGTTAAATCCTTAGTTACCATAAAAATGCAAATCAAAATATAAAATATATAAAATAAAACTCTGAAATTCCAACATAAACGTATCAGCATAGCTAATATTAACAACTTAAGCTGGCAAGGATGTGGACAAAGGAGAACACTCTTCCATTGTTGGTGGGAGTGCAAATTAGTACAACCACTTTGAAAATCAACTTGGCAGTTTCTCAGAAAAATTTGGAATAGTTCTAGCTCATCACCCAGCTATACCACTTCTGTGCATATACTCATCCTGAATGAGGTAACCCAGAATGAGAAAGAAAAACATATTATATTTTCACTTGTAAGTGATTATTAATCACTAAGGAGAGGATAATCATGCTACAATCCACAGACTCAAAGTAACAAGGAATGCCCAAGGGTGAACTCATGAGAAGTAGAATTACAGTGGACATTTTGGGTGTATGGAGGGAAGAAACATGGTGTGTTAAAGGGTGGGAAGGTCAACAAGAGTGATCAAGTGAGGAAATACGGACAGAGGACTCAGCTAGCTCAGTAGAATCCCAACCTGGTACTTTCTGTTATTTTTTATATTCTTAAAATTTATGTTGAATGATACTTTCTGTATGTCCTTGACTACACAATGTTTAGGTGGAAAGCACATTAAACCACACTGAGATGATTAGAACACATACATAAATAGAATATCTATTGTCGAAGTAAATGAATATACTATATTATATAATCAACTAAATGCAATTGGTTATTTTCATAAGAAAAAAAAAGGAGTATCAACATTCAGTGAAATTAGTTTGATTTTGAATCATTTTCCTCTAACATAGAATTATCATTTTTTATATATATGATGCATACACCATTAAAAAATACATGAGTTTGTGTGTTTTTGTGTATCTGTGTCTATCTGTGTGTTTTGTAATCTCTTTCGTAAAGAGGTATGAGCATTGCTGTCTTATTCCACATCACAATGCATCATGGGATGTCACTCCTCGACAAAGCTGGCAATCCTACAGAAAAAGGACAACATACCTGGTGCACAATTGTGCTCAGATAGAAAAATAGCAGACTGTTACAATACCCGGGGGCTTCACTACTGTGCACTGTAGTAATTGCAAACCTTTTAAGCCTGGCACGAAATGACTGCAAGCTAACGCACTGCAATTTATAATTCATTAGATAAAATCAAAGTGAATCTGATCACCAAAAGAGCAACGGATATGTACTGTCATCTAAGGACCTGTTTCAGTGGTCCAATAATGTTAAACATCTTCCTCGGATGTTTAATTTTGACACAGTCAGAATCTTATAGTCAGTAAATCCATTTAAAAGAAGTTGGTAATTTTAAAGGGAAAGTCTTAACTTTTTTGGCTTCCAGTGGCCTGTTTTCCTCCTACTGGCTTGCCTGGTTGAGCCTTGATATGAGGATTAATGCCTAGTCTTATTTTATCTTGCCATGAAATATTAAGTTGATATCCCTGGGAGCTCTGCTTTTTTTTCTTTTTTATTATTAGTTTTTACAATTTTTCATATCATAGTCATAGCCCTCTCCCTCATCTCATCCCTACTCAACCCTCCATCTCTCTTCCTCCCCTATCTCTCTTCCCTAGTCCACTGATAGGGGAAGTGCTCCTCCCTTATTTTCCACCCTGACCTATCAATTCCCATCAGAACTGCCTGGATCATCTTCCATTTTGGTCTGGCTAGGTCACCCCACCAGAGAGAAGTGATCAAGGACCAGGCAAATTAGTTCATGTCAGAGATTGTCTCTTTTTGTCTTACTATGGAACCCAAATAGAGACTTAACAGTCTATGGATAAATCTGAGCAGGGGTTCTATGTCCTCTCTATGTATCATCTTTGGTTAATGCATAAGTCTCTGCAGCACCCCCCCCGGCCCTGCTGGTCTCCTTAGGTGGGTCCTGTCTCCTCTGGGTAATTTTATATCCCCTTCTTCCATAAGACTCCATGTGCTCTGCCAAAGTTTGGTTGTGAGTACCTCCATCTGCTTTGAACCCCTACTGTTGGGGTCTTTTACAGGGCATCTGTAGTAGGCTCTAGTCATGTTTCCTCTCTTCTACCACTTCTGATGCCTATCTTATTTTCCCTTAGAATTTGTAATTAAGCATCTTCCCTAAGATCCTCCTCATCCTTTAAGCTTCTTGAAGTCTGTGGATTTCAGTATGTTTATCCTATGTAATATGGCTAATATCTACTTGTAAATGTGTATATACCATGGGAGTCTCTCTGTTCCTGTGATACCTCACTCAGGATTATCTTTTTTT
>NW_026589263.1:0-1338 GCF_907164565.1 Psammomys obesus | reverse complement strand
AATAGGACAGAATTTGAAATCATTTACAAAGAATACATCATCATGAGGTTATTAGTTTAGATTAAAAATTCTCAAGCTTTCATAAGTTAAATCTATGAAAAATATTGTCCATTTCATTTAGATTTTCAAATTTTGTGGTGTATAGGCTCTTGAAGTCAGACCTACTGATTCTTTAATTTCCTCAGTGTCTGTCATGTCCCCATTTTTGTTTATGATTTTGCTGATTTGGATAGTGTCTCTCTCTGCCTTTTAGTTAGTTTGTCTAAAGGTTTTTCTATCTTGTTGATTTTCTCAAAAAAACAGCTCTTGGTTTCATTGATTCTCTGAAATTTTTTTCATATAATAAACAGTTTATTACTGCAATTATAGATGGCTGTATAAATATGAAAGCCCAGGATTGCATTATTAGCACACAGAAAGATGAGGAACTCTGGGCAACTGCTCATGTGGTATGCTTTGGTCTATATGTCTGTGTCTACTGTATATATGCATCTGATTTTCATTTATTTATTATGATTTATTCACTTTGTTTCCCAGATAAGTCCCCCTCCCTCATCTCCTCCAAATCCCACCCTCCCTTCCTCTTCTCCTCCCATGCCCCTCCCTCGCTCAGTTCACTGATAAGGTTGGACCTTCTCCACTTCCATCTGACCCTATCCTATCAGGTCTCATCAGGACTGGCTGCATTGTCTTATTCTGTGGCCTGCTATGGCTGTTCCCCTTCCCATCATGAGAGGTGACCAACGAACTAGCCACTGAGTTCATGTCAAAGAGAGGCCCTGTTGCCCTTACTAAGGAACCCACATGTAGACTGTGCTCCCATGGGCAACATTTGTGCAGGGGTTTTAGATTATCTCCACGCATGGTCCTTGGTTGTGTTGTCAGTCTCAGAAAAGACCCCTTGCCCCAGATTTTTTTTAAATTTATTTATTTATTTATTTATTATTTATTTTACAATTTATTCACTTTGTATCCCCGCATAAGCCCCTCCCCCTCCCCTCCCGATCCCACCCTTCCTCCCCGTTTTTCACCAATGCCTCTCCCCAAGTCCACTGATAGGGGAGGTCCTTCTCTCCTTCCTTCTGATCTTAGTCTATCAGATCACATCAGGAGTGGCTGCATTATCATCTTCTGTGGCCTGGTAAGGCTGCTCCCCCCTCAGGGGGAGGTCACCAAAGAGCAGACCAATCAGATTATGTTAGAGGCAGTCCCTCTTTCCATTACTATCTAACCCACTTGGGCACTGAAATGCCATGTGGTATTTCTGTGCAGGGGTTCTAGGTTATCTCCATGAATAGTCTGTGGTGGGAGTATGAGTCTCTGGGAAGACCCCTGTGT
>NW_026589262.1:14783-18086 GCF_907164565.1 Psammomys obesus | reverse complement strand
AGATGCATCTCTTACACTATCATTTCATGCTCCAAGTTTTCTCATCAGGTTTATTATATCTAATGTTTTAAGATGATGTATTTTTTTCATTTGATATCTTTTATTTAATATTGCTTAATACTGTTGATTTCTTTTAATTATTTTTTTGTTGTTTGAGATTATAATTACACCACCCCTTTCCCATTTCTCCTCTCTAAACCCTCCTATATACCTTTCTTTGTTCTCTTTCAAATTCATGGCCTTTTTTTTTCATTAGTTGTTGTAAAATCCATTGTATATGTATTTGTATATGTATATACATATATATCATATATAGAAATATTTGTATATGTATATACATATATCATATATAGAAATATATGTATATACATAAGTATAACCTACATACATAAGTGTAACCTAATCTGTGTAAAGTAAGTTGCACTTATGTATCCAAGGCTGACTATTTGGTATTGGCTAACCACTTAATAATAGTCTTCTTTGAAGAAGACTTTCTACCACTCCCAGCACTCCTTAGCTTCCTGTATCTTTTTTTTTAATTAATTACACTTTATTCACTTTGTATCACCCCAGAAACCCCGCCCTCCTCCCCTCCTAATCCCACATTCCCTCCCCCTTCTCCATGCATACCCCTTCCCAAGTCTACTGATAGGGGAGGGCCCCTCTCCTTCCTTCTGATCTTAGTCTATCAGATCTCATCAGGAGTAGCTGACTGTATCTGTAACAAACAACTTATTGAATGAAATAAAAGCTAATGTTTCTTGGTTTTTAGGAAATTATTTCAATTATATGTTTGCAGGAGTAAAAGTTATAATTTTAAACACCAATTGCAATATGAATTTGTGATTGGGTTTTACAAGGAAGTTGTACTTAGTGTATGTATTTTGATTTAATGGATAGTATGGTATTTGATGTTTCCAAAGAGGTACAAGGAAGTAATTTGACCAGGCTGGACAAAACACAACAAATAAAACTAGAACTTGCTAAACAATTTCACCATCAAGACTATGTGAATCTGACATAATAAATCCATGTTGCTTTACCAAATTGCTATTACTTTCTAATAGATAAAATATAAAAAATTAAATAAAAATATGACTATTCTCTTATATGTGACAGTAAGTGCCATCTTACTGAGGATCTCAAAATAATTTTTCCAATGAGTTTTCTAGGGTAGCCCTTAAGTACCAAGAGCTGGGTGATGTACTAAATAGTAATTCATTTTCTCACAGTTCTGAAGGCCAAAGTTTGAGATTACACTCCCAGTGTGGTAGGTTCCTGGTCAGGACTCTGAAGAGAATATGTGCCATGTACCTCCTAGAGCCTGGGAGTTCATTGGCATATGTGCAAGTTTTTTGGTTCATAAAAGTACCACTTCAGTCTGTCATCATTTTTTATTGCATTCCTCTATAATTGTCTATCTCTGTTCCTTAATTTCCCTTTATACAAGGGTTCACAGTGAGGACTGTTTTAGCATTATTATCTCTGTAGGGACTCAATTTCTAAATAAAATCAGAGCCTGATGTATAGGGAATCAAGATTGATCCCATTGTTTTCTAGGGGTAAGCAACAGATACACAGTAATATCCTTTTTTTGTCATGGTGGGATTTGTCATGTTACTTTCTTACTCTCTAGGCTTGTAACCTGACAACTTCTGTGAAAATCTGCAGAACTCACTCTCATACTGAAGTTCTCATCTGATTCATTCTTGCACCTACTAGCTAACTCCTATTATTTCCTGATATGGCTTATATCTCTAAAGTAAGTTTGTACTTCTCTAGACAGGCTTTCCTGAGTTGTTTCACTGAGTTTATCTTGGAAGCAAAAAGTAGTGTACAAAGTTGTTCATGCAGCAAGCAAACATGACTGTATATTGGGTTCTTCTCAGAGGCAAAAACATTGTCTAGATGTGAAAACATATTTCTCTTTCTAGGAAGAGGATGCTTTTAGTGACAACCTAGGGAATAAGAAATAGTTCATCAGATCAAAGCCCTCATTTGACTGCACCAATGTTCCCATTTTACTACTCAAATTTCCATTCTTTCCTATAGTATAGTGTTTGCTTTAACCAAAATATCTATTGCAGTTGCACATCAGTCTTACTTGCATCTTTATTGCAAGGTACTGGAAATGGTTTAATGTAATATCACAACCTATTGGATATGTATGACAGCAAATATGGGGGCTCTATCTTCTCTGCATGTCCAGAAGTAATATTAGACTATAAGAAGATACCTATAAGGTTGAGAAATGGTTCAGTGGTTAAGAGCATATGTCATTTTTGCAGAAGACACAAATATAATTCCCACAACCTACACTAAGGTTAAAAATAGCATCCATAACTACAATTGCAGGAATTGAATTTTCTCTTCTGATGTCTGTGGGGTTACCAGGCACATGCATGGTACGCAGACACACATAAAGTCATGAATCGTATAAGAAATCAAAATAAATAAAAAGTGTTTTTCTATATTCAGTGTGCATTATTTCCTTGTCTTAAAAAAGAAGGGACCAAGTATTCTGTCAACTGAAATTTAAAACTAATAATACTGCAACAACAGAGTTAAGCTGTAGGTATTGCATGAGGACATGTTCAAAATTTGAAGACTAAAGTCTAAAGAATGTAGATAGAAGTGACAAATACTATAATACTATAAAAATCAGTTTATTTCATTGTAGTCTTTATAGATTTTTAGCAGCACACAGAAATATGATTATTACTTTGGGCTAAAGGAATTCTAGGTTTGAGTTATGTCTCAATGGTAGAGCCCATCACCAGCATGAATAAAGACCTATTCTCAATCCCAGGCACTCAATAAAACAAAACAAAACAACAACAACAAAACAAGGGAAATCAATAGCTTGGCAATAGGCAAAGAGGCACATTATTGGTCAGGGACAGAAGAGATGACCATTCTTGTTTCATCTTAGGTTGATGACAGGCTTGGTGTCTAAAGATTTTTATGCCTAGGACACATAAAATCCAAATCAAATCAAATGCAGAAGGCACAGCATAGGAGGAGGAAGACAGACAGAGACATCTGGACAGCCAGGCCACCCACAGACTTATATTTTAGAACATTAAACAGGTAGGTATTAGACAACTCACTTGCTCCCACACCACAGCAAGGATGGAGGATGTCACCAAGGGACCCAGCTGCTGAGAGCTATGTCTGGGTCTGTGACTTTGCAGTGTCAGGGGTTGGTGTTGATGTTTGTTGCTCACAATACCAGTAGAGAACAAGGAGACATCAGTGATATGGGCAGCCTCTAGGGACAATGTATGTACAAGGGTTGTGAAG
>NW_026589262.1:13092-14683 GCF_907164565.1 Psammomys obesus | reverse complement strand
TGTAGGTGATTCAGCTTGGATGGCCTGACCCTGGGAGAGCTGACCCTGCCATTGGTTTGCCATAGGTTGGTATGGGCACAGAGGTTCTGTTCTTCCCTACCCCTCACCACCTCTAGAAGTTGGGAAAGGTGTCCACAGGGTCATGAAAGCTGGACAGTTATGCCAGCCCCTAGCAGGGTGCAGTGCTTGGGAGAGCAAGCCCACGACCTCATCTGAGCAGCATAATATATAACTGGTCCTCGAGAAGTGGGTACAGATGAACCACCCTGAGAGCAACAGAGAGCTTGCCACTGAGTTCATGCCAGAGACAGCCCCTGCTTTCCTTACTAGGGAATCAGATTGGAGACTGAGTCCATGGGCTACATCTGCACAGTGATTTTAGGTCCTATGCATACATAGACCTTGTTTGGGGTATCAGTCTGTGCAGAACCCCCAGAGCCCAGAATTTTTGGCTCCGATGGCCTCCTTTTGGAGTTCCTCTCCCATCTAGATTTTTCTATCTCCTCCTTCTTTCATACAATTCCATGTATTCTGCCCAAAGATTTTATATGAGTCTCAGCAGCTACTTTTATAACTTGATCAGTAGAATCTTTTAGAGGTCCATGTCCCTCATTGGAGGAATGGATACAGAAATTGTGGTACATGAATACAATGAATACTACTGAGCAATTAAAAAGAAAAAAATATGAATTTGCAGGCAAATGGTGGGAAATAGAAAATATCGTCTTTAGTGAGTTAACTCAGAAGCAGAAAGTATGGTATATACTCACTTATTAGTTGTTATTAGACATGTAATATAGGATAAACATACTAAAATCTATAGTCCTAAAGAAGCTAAACAACAATGAAGACCCTAGGGAAGATGCTCAAACCTCATTCAGAGGGGCAAATGTTATAGACATCAGACTACTCAGACACCTTATATAAAGAATTAAAAGTACTGGATTTAATAAAATTGGTAAAAGTTATAGTTCTTGATCAAATACTTAATCATTATTTTTTTTTATCAAAAGTCAAAAAAACCCTATTCTCCCTGGAACTTCTTAAATTTATAACTCTCATGACAATCTTGACACTTTGAGGCTCAGGTTTTTTTTAAAGGAAAGAAAAATTTTTCAATTAGTTTTTTTTTGTTTGTTTTTTGTTTTTTTTTTTTTTGCAATAAGGAAAATAATCTCTGATTTTTAAAAGGCTTTTCCTAGTAGATTGTATTGTCCTCACCTAGGTACCTGATGTATTGCAATTATCTGAATAGTTCATTAGTTTCCTTCTTAGAAGAAATATGTAGGAAATCTATGCTCACAAGACATCATACTCCACTATAGAAAACTCAACATCTTGAATATATGAACACCTAAAAGTTTTTTTCTTTTTTTGTGAGACTGATACTCCAAACAAGGACCATGCATGGAGATAACCTAGAACTCCTGCACAGATGTAGCCCATGGCAGCTCAGCGTACAAGAGGGTTCCCCAGTAATAGTAACAGGAACTGTCTCTGACATGAATTAGTGGGCTGGCTCTTTGATAACCTCCACCTGAGGAGGGAACAGCCTTACCAGTCCAGAGAGGAAGACAATGAAGCCAGTCCT
>NW_026589262.1:3250-12992 GCF_907164565.1 Psammomys obesus | reverse complement strand
ATTAATAAAAATAAAATAAAAATTAAAAAATGTAATCCTTTCAGCTGGGGTTGTGTTTCAAAGCAAAAAGTTCTTGCTGGGAATGAGGAATTCAGTTCAGATCTTTGCCATGTAAAATGTTAAGCAGGGTGGAATGTACTTATAAATCAAGAGCTAATCATTGGAGACAGAGACATTTCAGGACTCAGCCTAGCACTTACAAGCACACTGAACTTAATAATATTAGGAGCAATTGAAGAAGCCATCCTGATGTCAACTTCTGGCCTTTGCAAATGAGCAAAAACATCACCACACACACTTATAACTTAAATTTAGTATTTATCTAATTATTTTACTGATTTTTAACTTTAAATCATATTCAAATCTTGTGTCAGCTTGGCATTTGCATCCACTGTAGTATTAGTGTGGAAGTAGTATGGAAGACCAGAAAATATAATGCTAATTTATTTTTTTAAAGCTCCAAGAATTAAAAAAAAACTTGTGAATTAACAGCAAGGACTGTATCACAATATTTGTGTTTTAAACACACTATGCTGTAATTACTGGGGGTCTAGCACCCATAAAAAGAACATTTTCAGAATCTGGGGTGGTGTTTACCAGGAATAACCTTGACATTTTTACATCCTCCTGATTCAAATCTACTCTTGTGTGGATGTCTGTACATACAACTTTATGACCATTTCCACTCCAGAATTGTTACATTTTTTTGAACAGGCTCTGAAAGGAATCTAGTATGAAAACGGTTGCACTGCTATGAAAACAGAGCTGTATTGGAGAGACAGCTGGAAAGACACAAGGAAGACTCCAAAAGATCAACACAACAGTAAACAGACAATGAGTTGATGATGTTGTAGTTAATAGAAAAGAGCTGAATGAAGAGCAAACCAGATGTGGGGAAAAACAGAAACTGTCCACCAGAAAGTGTGGTAATTTTTCCTATAGCACTATGCTGCACTGAGTTATGAGAAGTGTCTGTGCTTGTCTATATTCTAGAAAATCCCTACATACCATGTGCTTATCTAATTAGGCTACATGTCCTATCTTATAAAGAATCTATATGCTCCTTTGATTTTCAAGAAGAGGTTATCAATTTCAGTTAAAAAAACAAACAGAAGAGTTAAGGACACCACAAAAAAATCAATTAATCTGGCCTCATAGAGACTTACAGAAACTGAACCCACAATCAATGAACTTGCATGGGTCTGACCTAGGCCATCTGCATATGTTTTATGGATGTGTAACTTGGTCTTCTTTTGGAAGCCCTAAAAGTGGGAGCAAGGACTGTCTCTGGTACTTTTGTCTGCTTTTGGGACCTTTTTCTCCTATTAGATTGCTGCATCCAGCCTTAATAAAAAAGAGATCAGATGCTGAGTTGTATTGCAATCTGACATGCCATATTTGGTCAATATCTCTGGGATGCCTACCATTTTCTGAAGGGAAACAAAGAAAGAATGTGTTTGGGGCAGGGACTGGGAGGAAAAGAGAGAGTATATGGAGGACTGGATGTAATATATAAGGTAATAAATTAAAAATAAAAAGAAAAATCAAAAAATACAAACAACAACAATTAAAATTGACTATGGACAAATACTGAGGAAAAGAAAAGGCTTTTACCTCAAAATATTTTCAAGATTCCTGTTTCTAGTCTTATTATATTTTCTTTGTTAGTGTATATTCATATTTATATGCCATTAATTCATGCTATTATTAAATGGATTACATATTGCATACTCTTCTTTTAATTATTTATTGTGAACATTCTCTGAAATGTAGTTGTTCACATTCCAAAAAAATCTTAGTTGTAAATGAAGTGCAAATTATAGTCTCATGGTATTTAAGAAGCATGGTGAAAGTATAGTATTCTATTCAAGTTTGTCAGTTAGAAATGGAAAAATTGATAGCTTCTATATTTCTTTCTTCAGAGACTGAAAGTTGTTTCATAGAAGTCTTTGACTTGTGTGGTTAGAGTTACACCAATGTACTTTATGTCCTTTGTGGCTATTGTGAAGGGTGTTGTTTCCTTAATTTCTTTCTCAGTCCTTTTGTCTTTTGCATACGGGAAGGTTACTGATTTTTTTGAGTTAATTTTGTATCCAGCCACTTAGCTGAAGGTGTTTATCAGCTGTAGGTGTTACCCGATAGAATTTTTGGGGTCACTCATGTACAGAAAGAAAGACAGAAAGAAAGAAAGAAAGAAAGAGAGAGAGAGAGAGAGAGAGAGAGAGAGAGAGAAAGAAAGAAAGAAAGAAAGGGAAAAATGGTATCCAGATGAATTGGTAAGGTATTTGTTCACCATTCTTTAATAGTTGATAAAGCACAAAACTCTCCTCTCAGTTTCTGGCTCTAAGTAATTTCACATCTAATTCCAACACCTCAAAAGTAAAGTATTTGGGAATTTTTCTACATTCTTCTATAGCAATAAATTTTGGTCATGGTATTAGCATAAAGCTTTAATCACCAACAAGAATTTTTTATCCAAGTCTTTGTATTTCACTCAATTTATTTTCTTTATAACAGTAAGTTTTTAAAAGTGTTGCATTGGAACGCCAAGATGGTGGAGACCAGTGCACACTGCATCTGAGAGGCAAAGGATCCAAAAATCGGAAACTGGTGACTGGAGGGAGAGCTGAAGCCCAAGCATCAATTTTTGAGGTTTCCTGGGCTAGAGGGGACAACCGATGACCTGGGACAAATTGTATCCAGCCCCCTGTGGATGTCTCCTGGGTCTGAGATTGGTTAAATATCCACCCCCTGCACTTTCAGCTGCACCTTCTCTGGCTTCAACAGCAGCAGCTGCAGCAGTGGTAGGGAGTGCATAACTCCAGATATGGGCCCCTCTAACTCTAATGACCAAACAGAGAGCCCAAATCTGAGACTAGAAAACTGTGTGCTCTCTGCGCTTCTCACACATGGTTGAAAATTAGTTCACAGGGCCTCTGCGCTTTGCACATCCACCTTCTAGTGAGTGCACATGGACACTCTGAGATTTTCACATATGCCTGTGGGGCAGTGCTTCAGTAAGAGTGCCCTAGATCAGGGTCCTTCTATGCTAGAAGCCAGATGTCTAATCCCTCCCAAACACACCCCTGCTGTGGGCTACATAGGGATCTCAGGGACAGCCTTCTCAACATTGAAGCTCTTATTCTGTGGGTCTCCCAGTGGAATCCAGCCAAATAATTCCTGGAAACAAGATGGTGCAGCCTAGACAGATCTGTGTGCTTGGAGCACAATACTGAGAGAGGCCTATGGGCCACTGAGCCATTCAGAGCACCAAACAAACGCATTATGACTGCAAAGTACACATACACCACAAACCTGCCCTTATGCTCTTTGCTTACACTTCACCCTTACAGTCAGGAACACTTCGAAGCACACTCCTGTACTTGTGCATTTGCACCTGTACACTTAGCTGCACTAAGTGCAGATGCACTTAGCTGCATCTGAAACAGCAACATCCACTCTCAAAATGGTAGACCATTCTCATCTTCCTGAAGAATACTTCAGACTCCAGAGATAGACAGACCTAGTCAGAAGTACAGGCTCCAGGAACAAAGAGCAAAGGCTGTTGAAGATCAGATGGATAAAGGCAGGGCTAAGAGCACATCCAAAATAAATCAGAACATCATGGGTTCGCCAGGAACCTCTGAAATCAATGGATATCTTAATTTATTAGAAACATAGGAAAATGATTTTAAATGCATGCTTATAGAGTTATTAGAGGCATATAAAAAGGAAACAAAAACCTCTCAAAGACAAATAAGCAAGTATATCAAATAGAGGCACATAAAGAAAAAAAAAACAAACAAGGAAATAGATGTTTTCATGCTAAGACAGAAATCCACATTCAATCAGATGAAGGAAAATGTGCAAGACATGAAAAAAGAATTAGAATCGATAAAGAAAACACAGAAAGGGCTGGAGAGATGGCTTCCAGAGGTCCTGAGTTCAATTCCCAGCAACCATATGGTGGCTCACAAACATCTATACCATCTACTGCCCTCTGGTGTGCAGATACACATGCATATAGAGGACTAATATGCATAAAATAAATAAATAAGAACTTTTTAAAAAAGTAAAAGAAAAGAGTGAAAACTCTGGAGCTAGAGAACTTAGAGGAAAGATCAGCAACCACAAAGGTAAGCATCACCAACAGAATACAACATATGGTAGAAAGAATCTCAGGCACTGAAAATAAGATTGCAGAAATTGATACATCTCTCAAAGAAAAAATAAAATCTGAAACGTTCCAAACACAAAACCTCCAAGAAATCAAGGATGCCATGAAAGGCAATATCTAAGACACAAAGGAATGGATGAAAAAGAATACTGTATTCTCCAAGGTCCAGAAAATATTTTCAAGAAAATCATAAAAGAAAATTTCCCCAACTCATTCTATGAAGACCAAAATCAATCTATGAAGCCACAGTAAGCTTGATACCTAAACCACAAAAAGAGCCAACAAAAAAAAGCGAACTTCAGACTTATCTCTCTTATGAACATTGATGGAAAAATAGTCAATAAAATACTTGCAAACCGAATCCAAGAGCACATAAAAGATATCATCCTACCGGACAAAATAGGCTTCATCCCAAGCATGCAGGGGTGGTTCAATAAATGTAAATCCATCAATGAAATCCACCATAAAAAACAAACTGAAGGAGAAAAACCACATGATCATCAAATGCCAAAAAAAACATTTGACAAAAAAAACCAATATCCATTCACGTTTAAAGTCTTAAAGAGATCAGGGATACAAGGCACAAACTTAAACATAGTATGGAAAATATATAACAAGCCTATAGCCAAAACCAAGCTCAGAGGAGAGAAACTTAAATCAATGCCACTTAAACCAGGGACAAGGCAAGGCTGCCTACTCTCTCACTATCTCTTCAACATAGTATTCGAAATCCTAGCTGGAACAATAAGACAATTAAAGGAGAAAAGGGGGTACTAATTGGAAAAGAAGTCAAAGTATCACTATTTGTAGATAATGTGATAATATACATGAGCAACCCCAAAAATTCAACCAGAGAACTCCTTCAACTGATAAACACTTTCAGCAAAGTGGCAGGATACACAATCAACTAAAAAAAATCAGAAGCCCTCCTGTATACCAAAGACAAAAGGGTTGAGAAAGAAATTAGAGAAACAACACCCTTTGAAATAGCCACTAACAAGATAAAATACCTTGGTGTGACTCTACAAAAACAAGTGAAAGCCCTGTTTGAAAAAAAAAATAGACTAAAATCTCTCAAGAAAGAAACTGATGAAGATATTTGAAGATGGAAAGATCTCCCATGCTCATGGACCTGTAGGATAAACATAGTGAAAATGGCCATCTTGCCAAAATCAACCTACAGATTCAATGCAATTCTCATCAAAATAACAACACGATTCTTTATAGACCTTGAAAGAAAAATTCTCAATTTCATATGGAGAAACAAAAACAAAACAAACAAACAAAGAAACAACAACAAAAGAATTACTAAATCAGTCCCTTACAACAACAGGTTGTCTGGAGATATCTCCATCCCTGATCTCAATCTGTACTATAGAGTAATAATAATACAAACTGCATGGTACTTACATAGAAATAGAATGGTGGATTAATGGAGTTGAAAAGAAGACAGAAAAATTAACCCACACACCTATGGATATTTGATTTTTGACAAAGAAAGCAAAATTATACAATGGGAAAAAAGACAGCATATTCAACAAATGGTGCTGGTCTATCTGGGTATCTATATGCAGAGGAATGCAAATAGATCCATGATTATCAGCCTGCACAAAACAAGTGGATCAAAGACCTCGACATAAAACCAGACATTAAACATGTTAGAAGAAAAGGTCTGGAAGGGCCTTGAACTCATTAGCTCAAGAGACAACTTCCTGAACAGAGCATTTTTTACTTTCTCATCAAAGGAAAAATCCACCATGAGGACATCACCATCCTGAACATCTTTGCCACAAATACAAGAGCACCTGCCTTCATAAATGAACCATTATTAAAGCTCAAATCACACATAGATCCCACATAAATCCACACATAAATCACACATACTGGGAGACTTCAACACTCCACTCTCAACAAGAGACAGATCATCTAGAGAAAAGCTAACAAGGGTAATAATGATACTTACAAAGGTTCCAAATCTAATGGACCTAATAGATGTCTACAGATCCTTTCACCCAATCTCAAAAGATTATACCTTCTTCTCAGCACTTCATAGAACATTCTCTAAAATTGACCACACAGTCAGACACAAAGCAAGGCTCAGCAGATAAAAGAAGATAGAAACAATCCCTTTTATAATTTCAGACCATGATGGCCTAAAACTAGACCTCAACAACAACAGAAATAACAAAAAGCATAAACATGCAAGGAAACTAAACAATTCTCTACTCAATGACAGATGGATCAGGGAAGAAATAAATTAGAGACTTCCTAAAATTCATTGAAAATGAAAGCACAACTTATACAAACTTATGCAACACAATGAAAGCAATGTTAAGAAGAAATTTCATAGCACTAAGTGCCATGAGAATGAAGTTTGAAACATCTCATGCAATGAACTTAACTGCACACTTGAAAACCCAAGAAAAAAAGAAGCAAACCAACCCAAGAGGAGTAGATGGTTAGAATAATCAAACTCAGGACTGAAATCAATAAATTAGAAACACATAAAACAAATCAAAGAATCAATGAAACAAAGAGCTGATTCTTTGATAAAATCAACAAGCTAGAAAGACCCTTAGCCAAACTAACTAAAAAGCAGAAAGATACTATCCAAATCAACAAAATCAGAAATGAAAACAGGGACATAATGACAGACAATGCAGAAATTCAAAGAATCATTAGGTCTCACTTCAAAACCTTATACAATACAAAATTTGAAAATCTAAATGAAATGTACAATTTTCTTGATAGATTCCATTTACCAAAGCTAGACCAAGAGCAAGTAAAATTAAACAGTCCTATATCTGGCGAGGAAATAGAAGCAGTCATCAAATTCTCCCTGTAAAAAAAGCCCAGGGCCAGATGGTTTCAGCACAGAATTCTACTAGACATTCAAAGAAGAACAGATGCCAATACTCTTCAAACTTTCCAAAAAATGGAAACAGAAGGAATATTACTCAACTCATTCTATTAGGCCACAGTAACCTTTATACCTAAACCACACAAAGACCACACAAAAAGGAGAGCTTCAGACATATCTCTTTTATGAACTTTTGACTCAAAAATACTCATTAAAATACTTGTAAACTGAATCCAAGAACACATAAAAGATATCATCAACCACAACCGAATACGTTTCATCCCAGGCATGCAGGGGTGGTTCAATATATGGAAATTTATCAATGTAATACACCACAGAAACAAACAGAAGGAAAAAAGAAACACATGATCATCTCCCCAGATGCTGAAAGTGCATTTGACAAAATCCAACACCCATTAGTGTTTAAAGTTTTTTTTTTTTTTTTTTTTTTTCTGATATTTCAAAGTTCCTGAATTCAATTCCCAATAGCCACATGGAGGCTCATAACCATCTACAGTGATATCTGGTTCCATCTTCTGGCATGTAGTCATACATGCACACAGAATACTGTATAAACAATAAATAAATAAATAAATAAATAAATAAATAAATAAATAAATAAATAAATCTTTAGGGCTGGAGAGATGGCTCAGTGGTTAAGAGCACTGGCTGCTCTTCCAGAGGACCTGAGTTCAATTCCCAGCAACCACATGGTGGTTCACTACCATCTATAGTGAGATCTGGTGCCCTCTTCTGGCATGCAGGCAGAAAACTGTATGCATAATCAAGAAATTAAAATATTAAAAAAATATATCAGTTAAAGTTTTAGAGAGATCCGGAATAAATGGCATATATGTAAACAAAGTAAAGGCAATATACAGTAAGCCTACCGCCAACATCAAACTAAATGGAGAAAAACTGAATCGATCCTACTGAAGTCAGGGAAAAGGCAAGTCTTTCTGTTCTCTCAGTATCTCTTCAAACTAGTACTTGAAGTCTCCTAGCTTCATCAATAAGACAACTAAAAGAGATAATGAGGATACAATTTGTAAAGGCAGAAGTCAAAGTATCAGCATTAGGAGATGATATGACAGTACACATAAGTGTCAGCAAAATTTCTATGGCAGAACTCCTTCAGCTGAAAATGCCTTCCACAAATTGGCTGGATACACAATTAACTAAAAAAAAAAAATCAGTGGCCATCCTGTATACAAAAGACAAAAGGGCTGCAAAAGAAATTAGAGAGAGAAAAAAAGACACCCTTTACAATAGCTGCAAATAACTTGAAGTACCTTGGTGTAACAATAACCAAGTAAGTGAAAGACCTGTATGAAAACAAAACAAAACAAAACAAAACAAAACAACAACTTCAAGTCTCTGAAGAAAGAAGTTGAAGAAGATATCAGAAGATGGAAAGATCTCCTATTAACGTGGATTGGTAGGGTTAACATTGTGAAAATGGCCACCCTAGTGAAAGCAATCTACAGTTTCAATGAAATTCCCATCAAAAGAGCAACACAATTCTTTACAGAAATTGAAACAAAAGAGCAACACAATTTTTTACAGAAATTGAAACAATCCTCAATTTCATATGGAAAATAAAAAAAATGCAGAATTGGTAAAACAGTCCTGTTCAATGACAGATCCCTGATCTCAAGCTGTACTATAGAGCAAGAATAATAAAACCAGTATTGTAAGGGCAGAGAAGCAGGATGGAGGATCAATAGAATCACTTAGAAGACCCCAAAATAAACCCACAGAAATATGCACACATGGTTTTTGACACAAAATCCAAAAGAATACAATGGAACAAAGACTGCATCTTCAATAAATTGTGGTGGTCTAACTGGATGTGTGTATGTTAAAAAATGTAAGTAGATCCATATTTATCATCCTGCACAAAACTAAAGTCTACGAGGATCAAAGACCTCAACATAAATCCAGACACAGTAAACCTGTTAGAAGAAAAAATGGGGAAGAGCCTTGAACTCATTGGCACAAGAGACAACACCCTGAACAAAGTACCATAGCACAGCTCTAAGATGAACAATCAATAATTGGGATCTCACGAAACTAAAAGGCTTCTATAAAGCAAAGGACATCATCATCAGAAAAAAATGACAGCCTACAGATTGGGAAAGGATCTTCACCAACCCTATATCTGACAGAGGGTTAATATCCAGAATATACAAAGAACGTAAGAAGATAAACACCAACAAACTTAGTGATACAAATAAAAAATGGTGTACAGAGCTAAACAAAGAATTCTCAATAGAGGAATTTTGAATTTCAGAGAAACAGCTAAAGAAATGTTCAACATCTTTAGTCATCAGGGAGATGCAAATCAAAACAACCCTGAGATTTCACCTTACACCCATCAGAATGGCCAAGATCAAAAACTCAAAGGACGGCCTTTAGGCCAAGATGGCGACTAGCACACATAGTTTCCAAGCTGTGGAAGAGAAAAAGTTCTGAGTTGATGAGTGGAAGAACTTCTGAAGCCAGGGAAACAACGGAGAGACTTTCTAAACAACAGGGAACATCGCAGGAGGTGAAAACCTTGGTCTCGGGTCACCCAGGGACTTGTTTGGGGAAGGTGAGAAACGATCCTTTGATCTCTCCGCACTCCCCTCCCCCAGACCTCCCTCCTCCTCGGCACAGCGGACTCGCCTTTCTCAGTGCAGACCTAACTGCCTGGGGCCTGC
>NW_026589262.1:0-3150 GCF_907164565.1 Psammomys obesus | reverse complement strand
GGGGGGCGGAGCCAAGATGGCGACTAGCACACACAGTTTCCGAGCTGTGGAAGAGATAAAGTTCTGAGTTGATGAGTGGAAGAACTTCTGAAGCCAGGGAAACAACGGAGAGACTTTCTAAACAACAGGGAACATCGCAGGAGGTGAAAACCTTGGTCTCGGGTCACCCACGGACTTGATTGGGGAAGGTGAGAAACGATCCTTTGATCTCTCGGCACTCCCCTCCCCCAGACCTCCCTCCTCCTCGGCACAGGCACAGCCGACTCGCCTTTCTCAGCGCAGACCTAACTGCCTGGGGCCTGCAGCCACTGAGGCGGAGCCCCAAGCCCTTTATCGGCAAAGGCCAGCAGTACTGTGTCTCGGAGCCCCAGATTCACGCGCGGCAGCTGCACCATCCTCCCAGGGCCCGAGTCTGCTAGACGCCATACTAGCTCCGCAGGATCGCTATCACTGACAGTAAGGCCCGCCCAATACCACAGTGACAGAGAATACGCTATATACTCACCAAAACCAGACAGAAACGCCATACAAGCTAGACACACCAGGCGCTGGGCCTCCGAAGCTTGGAGAGCACAGTAAAGAGACCCCAGGACTTCCCAGAAAGCATCTGGACTAGCAACCCAGTCTCCAGTTACAGCGGGACTTTCTAACCTGGCGGCGGAGCAGCACTGAGCTGGCGGGGCACATCAGCCCTCCAGTTTAAGACTAACCAGGGCCAAACCAGAGAACAGAAAGGCTGGTTACCCCGATTCCCACTGACGTGACCACCCTGAAATCTCCAGCTGCAGCAAGACCTCATAACCTGGCAGTGACAGCAGCACGGAACTGGCGGAGCACATCAAAGAAGCAGGGCCAAACCAGAGAGCAGAGAGCCCAGATACGCCAATCTCTGCCAAGTGTCCTGCCTGTAAGTGAGTGCACCCTTGAGAATCTGCAGCTCCACTGATCCTGGCTTCTTCTAAAACAGAAGCCAGGCATCGAACCCCCTCCCACCCATATACCCACTTTGGGAAACAGAGGGGCACTTGGAACATTGAAGTTCCTGCTCTGTGGGTCTAATTGAGGAGTTAAGGCAGTTAATGCCAGAAATTGCGCTGCGATCATCACTAGCGCCTGCGACATATACATTGCAGAGCCCCTCCCACACACTCAAGGGTCAACATTAGCCATCACTCTGTCCCTCGAGACACACGCCCACACCCACTTACACACACACACACACATATACACACACACGCACGCACGCTTGGATTTGCCTCTGTTTGCGCCTGCGTACTTTCCTCCCACAGGTACAGCTAGTCCTCAGCATATGCTAAGGACACGGGACCTCTCTCAACTTCCTGAAGAATTCTCCAGACTCGAGAGAGAGACAGTACCAGTCTGATCGGCTGAATCCAAAAACAAACAGGGAAGGTCTCAGATAAGCCAATGGCCAGGGGTAGGCGAAAGAACATTTCCAACATAAATCAGGACATCATGACTTCACCAGCAAACCCCAAAATCGATGGATATTCCAATTCATCAGAAGCACAGGAAAATGATCTTAAAGCCATGCTTGCTCAATTATTTGAGGCTCATAAGGAGGAAATGAACAAATCTTTCAAAGAGATGGCCAGTCAATTGGAGGTAAAGAAAGAAGAAATAGACAAAACCCTTAAAGAAACACAGGCAAACATAGCCAAACAAATAGAGGCACAAGTAGAGAAGAAATTAGTGGCATACAAAAAGGAAATGAACAAAGAAATAGAGTCCATCGTAGAGAGACAGGAATCCAAATTCAAACACATAAAAGAAATGGTGCAAGGCATGAAAACAGAATTAGAATCAATAAAGAAAACACAAAGTGAGAAAACTCTTGAGCTGGAGAACTTGGAGAAAAGATCAGGAACCACAAAAGTAAGCATCACCAACAGAATACAAAAGATGGAAGAGAGAATCTCTGGAGCTGAAGACACACTTGCAGAAATTGATACTTCTCTCAAAGAAAAAGTAAAATCAGAAAAATTCCAATCACAAAATATGCAAGAAATCAAGGATGCTATGAAAAGACAAAATCTAAGAATAATAGGAATTGATGAAAAAGAAGACTCCAGGCTCCAAGGTCCAGAAAATATTTTCAAAAAAATCATAGAAGAAAATTTTCCCAACTTAAAGAAAGAGATGTCCATAAATATACAAGAGGCCTACAGAACACCAAATAGACTAGACCAGAAAAGAAACACATCACGTCACATCATAGTCAAAACACTAAATCTACAGAACAAAGAAAAGATATTAAAAGCAGCAAGGGAAAAAGGCCAAGTAACATATGAAGGTAGACCTATCAGAATCACACCAGACTTCTCATCAGAAACTATGAAAGCCAGAAGGGCCTGGGCAAGCATCATGGAGACTCTAAGAGATCACAAATGTCAACCCAGACTACTATACCCTGCAAAGCTTTCAATCAACATAGATGGAGAAAACAAAATATTCCATGACAAAACTAAATTTACGCAATATCTATACAACAAACCAACCCTACAGAAGATACTAGAAGGAAAACTCCAATCCAACGAAAACGAATTCACCCAAGAAAACAGGGCATACAGATAATGTCCCAACAAAAATGAAAAGAAAACAAGCAATGAAACAAGGTAAGATCATCGACTCCATTACACAAGGAACTAACATGCATTGGTCAATATTATCTATCAATATTAATGGACTCAACTCACCAATAAAAAGACACAGGCTAACAGAATGGTTACGGAAACAGGACCCAACATTCTGTTGCATCCAAGAAACACACCTATGCAACAAAGATAAACACTACCTCAGAGTAAAGGGCTGGAAAAAGGTTTTTCAAGCAAATGGTTCCAGAAAACAAGCTGGAGTAGCCATCCTAATATCTAATAAAATAGACTTTCAACCCAAGTTAATCAAAAAAGATAAGGAGGGCCACTATATTCTCATCAAAGGAAAAATCCAACAAGAGGACATCACAATTTTGAATATCTATGCCCCAAATACAAGAGCACCTACATTCGTAAATGAAACAATATTAAAGCTTAAATCATACATTGATCCTAATACCTTAATAGTGGGAGACTTCAACACCCCACTCTCATCAAGGGACAGATCAACCAGACAGACACCAAATAGGGAAAT
>NW_026589261.1:0-2863 GCF_907164565.1 Psammomys obesus | reverse complement strand
CCCCCCTCAGGGGGAGGTGATCAAAGAGCAGGCCAATCAGATTATGTCAGAGGCAGTCCCTCGTCCCATTACTATGGAACCCACTTGGACACTGAACTGCCATGGGCTACATCTGTGCAGGAGTTCTAGATTATCTCCACGAATAGTCCTTGGTTGGAGTATGAGTCTCTGGGAAGTTCCCTGTGTTCAAATTATCTTGTTCTGTTGCTCTGGTGGTGGAGTTCCCGTCCCCTCCAGCTCTTAATATTTCCCACTTCTGACATAAAATTACATTCACTCTGCCCATCAGTTGGCCATCAGGCTCAGCATCTGCTTTGACAGTCTGCAGGGCAGAGGCTTTCAGAGGCCCTCTGTGGCAGGTTTCAAGGTTGTTTCCTGTTTTCTTTTTCTTCTGATGTCCATCCTTTTTGCCTTTCAGGATGGGGATTGAACATTTTAGTTAGGGTCCTCTCTTTTGCTTAGTTTGTTTAGATGTACAGATTTTAATGGGTTTATTCTATGTTGTATGTCTATATGAGTGAGTATATACCATGCGTGTCTTTTTGCTTCTGGGACAACTCACTCAGGATGATCCTTTCCAGGTCCCACCATTTACCTGCAAATTTCATGATTTCCTTATTTTTCATTGCTGAGTAATACTCCATTATATAGATGTACCACAGTTTCTGCATCCATTCTTCAGTTGAGGGGCATCTGGGCTGTTTCCAGCTTCTGGCTGTTACAAATAAAGCTGCTACAAACATGTTGAGCAAATGTCCTTTTTGTGTACTTGAGCCTCTTTTGGGTATATGCCTAGGAGTGGTATGGCTGGATCTTGAGGAAGTGCTATTCCTAGTTGTCTGGGAAAGTGCCAGATTGATTTCCAGAGTGGTTGTACAAGTTTACATTTCCACCAGCAGTGGAGAAGGGTTCCCCTTTCTCCACAACCTCTCCAGCATGTGTTGTCCCTTGAGTTTTTCATCTTGGCCATTCTGATGGGTGTAAGGTGAAATCTCAGGGTTGTTTTGATTTGCATTTCCCTAATGGCTAATGAGGTTGAGCATTTCTTTAAGTGCTCTCCGCCATTCGATATTCCAAAAAAAAAAAAAAAAAAAAAAAGCTCAGTTCCCCATTTTTTAAGTGGATTACTTGGTTTATTGCTTTTCAGCTTGTTTAGTTCTTTATATATATTGGATATGAGTCCTCTGTCAGATAAAGGGTTGGTGATGATTCTTTCCCAATCTGTAGGCAGTTGCTTTGTTTTGATGACAGTGTCCTTTGCTTTACAAAACCTTTTCAATTTCATGAGGTCTCATTTATTGATTGTTGCTCTTAGAGCCTGTGCTGTTGGTGTTCTGTTCAGGAAGTTTTCTCCTGTACCAATGAGTTCTAAGGTATTCCCCACTTTTTTTTTCTAACCGATTTAATGTGTCTGGTTTTATGTTGAGGTCTTTGATCCACTAGGACTTCAGTTTTGTGCAGGGTGATAAGTATGGATCTATTTTCATTTTTCTACATGTAGACATCCAGTTGGACCAGCACCATTTGTTGAAGGTGCTATCTTTTTTCCATTGTATGGTTTTGGCATCTTTGTCAAAAATCAGGTGACCATAAGTGTGTGGGTTTATTTCTAGGTCTTCTGTTCGATTCCATTGATCCACCATTCTGTTTCTATGCCAGTACCATGCAGTTTTTATAACTGTTGCTCTATAGTACAGCTTGAGATCAGGGATGGAGATACCTCCAGAAGATCTTTTATTGTAGAGGATTGTTTTAGCAATTCTCGGTTTCTTGTTATTCCATACGAGGTTGAGAATTTATCTTTCCAGGTCTGTAAAGAATTGTGTTGGCAATTTGATGGGAATTGCATTAAATCTGTAGATTGCTTTTGGTAAGATGGCCATTTTTACTGTGTTAATCCTGCCAAGCCATGAGCATGGGAGATCTTTCCATCTTCTCATATCTTCCTCTAATTCTTTCTTTGGAGACTTGAAATTTTTTTTCATACAAGTCTTTGACTTGCTTGGTTAGGGTTACACCAAGGTACTTTATGTCATTTGTGGCTATTGTGAATGGTGTTGTTTCTCTAATTTCTTTCTCAGCCCTTTTATCTTTTGTATACAGGAGTGCTACTGATTTTTTTGAGTTAATTTTGTATCCGGCCACTTTGCTGAAGGTGTTTATCAGCTGTAGGAGTTCCCTGGTAGAGTTTTTGGGATCACTCATGTATACTATCATATCATCTGCAAATAGTGATAATTTGACTTCTTCCTTTCCCATCTGTATCCCCTTGAACTCCTTCAACTGTCTTATTGCTCTCGCAAGGACTTCCAGCACAATTTTGAAGAGATATGGAGAGAGTGGGCAGCCTTGTCTTGTCCCTAATTTCAGTGGGATTGCTTTAAGTTTCTCTCCATTCAGTTTGATGTTGGCTATAGGCTTGCTTTATATCACCTTTACTATGTGTAGATATGTGCCTTGAATCCCTGATCGCTCCAATACTTTAAACATGAATGGATGTTGGATTTTGTCAAATGCTTTTTCAGCATCTAGGGAGATTATCATGTGTTTTTTTTTTTTCTTTCAGTTTGTTAATATGGTGGATCACATTGATGGATATCTGTATATTGAACCACCCCTGTATAACTGGGATGAAGCCTACTTGGTCATAGTGGATAATATCTTTGATGTGTTCTTGGATTCAGTTTGCAAGTATTTTGTTAAGTATTTTTGCATCAATGTTCATAAGGGAGATTGGCCTGAAATTCTCTTTCTCTGTTGAGTCTTTGTGAGGTTTAGGTACCAAGGTGACTGTGGCGTCATAGAAGAGTTTGGTTATGTTCGTTCTGTTTCTATTTTGTGGAATAGTTTGAAGAGAATTGGA
>NW_026589260.1:0-2004 GCF_907164565.1 Psammomys obesus | reverse complement strand
TGTTTATAGTCAGTACTATTCTAAAAGCCACCAGACATGCATATAGAACATGACCCATGGCTAGTCCCTCTTTCATCCCCAGCAGCATAGTGAAGGTCTGGCACTGTGCAGCCATGTGCTTGTTTGTTCAGAGGTTTGGTTCTGTAGCCAGACAAACCTAGACTAGAAGCCCATCTTAGGTTTGTTACTTATAAGCTCTATGGCTCTAGACAAAGTAAACTAACCTCTTAGAGTCTTGGTATAGAATATATTCCTATTAGTAATACAGTCTTAACAGCACTTGCCACCAAAAAAAGCATGAAGCAGGGCTGGAGAGGTATCTAGGCACTTAAGAGCAAGTACAGCTCCTCAGAGGTTCGCAACACCCACAACAGGTAGCTGATGGGAGCCTGTAACTCTAGTTCTGGCGGAGATGACACCCTCTTCTGGCTCTGAAGGCAAATGCACTCATTTGCAAATACACAGAGACATAAAATAATAATAAAAATATATCATGAAACAAATTGCTACTAGAGTAAAACAAAGAATATTTGTGTAGACATAGGAACTACTCAAAGGTATTTTTTTTAAACTTGTTATTAGGTTAAAAAGTATTATCTGGGCTCGTGAAATGGCTTAGTGCCTAAATGAGCTTACTCCCAAGCCAAAAGACCTGACTTCGATCTCTGGGATCCACATAGCAGAAAAAGAGAACCAGCTCACAAAAGCTGCCCTCTGCATCCATGTGGAGGCATACATGTACATACAATGGCATACATTTACACACACACACACACACGCACACACACACACACACACACACACTATTAAAATGTATGGCCAAAAGTATAAAATTCCCTGTAATAATATAATAACCCAGGATGTCATGAAAGGCAGCAGTCTTGGGACAAGGCTAGGCCACCTTAATGTCAAAGCACACATGTGCCGACTTGTCTGCTGGCCGTGCTGGTGGTTTTCACTAGGGATCACATAACTTATTTGCATGAAAATCTAAGAACATTACTGAAATAAAATCATCCCTCTACACATCAGCTTCTTGAAAGCCCGAATAATGTTCTTCAGTAACTGTACATTTTTAACACTTCCAAGTTTTTAATTTAAATTTTTTTTATAATTTATTCATTTTACATCCCAATTGTAGCCTCCTCTTTCATATCCTTCCAATCTTTTCCTCCCTCCCTCTTCCCCCCTCTTCCCCTCCCTAAAGAGGAAGTCCTCCTCCCCTACCATCTGACCCCAGCTTATCAAGTCTCTTTTGGACTGCCTGCATCTTCTTTCTCTGTGCCCTGGCAATGCCTCCCCTCCCAACCAGGGGGAAGTGATCAAAGAGCTGCAACAGAGTCCATGTTAGAGACAGCCCCTGCTCACCTTAGTAGAGGACCCACATGGAGACTGAGCTGCTTATTGGGTACATCTGATCAGGGCATCTAGGTCCTCTTTGTGCATGGTCCTGAGTTGATGCATCAGTATCTGCAGACCTCCATGTTGGTCTCCTATCTACTCTAGGTCCTTCTATTCCCCCACTCTTTCCTATGACTCTCTGCTCTCTACCCAAAGTTTGACTGTGAGTCTTAGCATCTGCTTCTATACCCTGATGGGTGGAGTCTTTCAGAGAACTTTTACCGTAAGCTTCCATCCTGTATCCTAGGGCTCCTCCATGTCCATCATGCAAATGTAGTCCTGAATCCCAGGTGGCATACTCCCGAGCACTGCTTTCTACTCACTGGCCCTCTGCCTAGCTCTCCTAACGTTAAACCACATCTGAATACAAGGAACAGGGACTGTCTCAGTGTGCTGAACACACTGATGGACAGGACACTGATATTCTGAGCTGCACAGCAGAAGCTATTGTCTTTTATTAATATATCATTATTATGTCATCATCATCAGTGTGTGCGTGCGTGTGTGTGTGTGTGTGTGTGTGTGTGAGTGTGTGTGTACGCACATGTACACTAGAACAACTTGCTACAGGGCATGCTTTTATTCCCCTGCTCTCCGGAGCTC
>NW_026589259.1:0-7971 GCF_907164565.1 Psammomys obesus | reverse complement strand
CATAAGGATCTGGCCACATCTGTTGACCTGAAGGCATACACACATGCAGAACAGTGTATAAATAGTGTTTAGGGTGCAGGGGGCTGAGTAGCTAAGGTTCTCTGTGCTTACCGGTTAGGGTTCTCTCAACTCAGTACATAAGGATCCTGCCACCTCTGCTGGCCTGAAGGCATACATACATGGGCAAAGAAAAAAAAAGGAGGATAAAGAAGAGGAAAGGGTGGAAGAAAAGTAAGAAAGATATCTGTGTGGTTTTTACATGTTTCAGTTGAAACATGGATACTATTTGGTGTTGATTTGCTTTATTTGAACCAACATACACAGGTAAATGTGCAGGTATTCTATAGTGATATGAATAATTGATGTTTTTCTGCATGGTAAATAAAATATTTTCAACCAGAAGGAAGGTGTGGAACACGGCAAAACAACACATTATATTTAGAGTCTGCATCAAATAACAGTGGTTTGGTAAACCTTTTCAGAGGAAGCTTCTCATATTCAAAGACAAAACTATCACTAGCTTAAAGCATTTTCTCGAGGCACCTATATCCTCCCAGTACCCAGGAGAGTCATAATTCCATAAATTCTGGACTGGTAATTTTGATTGCTCACTTCCTGCTTTGCTATCTGAAAATCATAAACTATACCCAGCAAATATTTCTATAAAGATTAAACCAGAAAAAATGGTGTGATAACCATTTGTGAGTCCAACTACAACATATGGGATGCAGTGTATACAGTGGCCTATGCCCTCTGTAAAATGCTATTGAGCAAAGCAGAAATGCGTCTAAAAAAGACTAAAACAAGCAGGGGCTTCTACCATGGCAGGGAAGCCTCACTCATAAGCACGGAAACCGTTAGGATCTAACATCATTGGTAAGTAATTTTCTGTGGTCAAGCCAATACAACATTTTTTTCTTATAATTAAATTTATAATTTTAAATGAAAAAAGGTTCTATCACAGACTATTTGTCTATGTCAGTAATTATCTTACATGATTTTGGGACTGAAAGCACTGATTTGAAGACAATAAATTTAAATATATTTCAGCAAATGTTTTCCTAGGGTGAGATGAATTTCTGTCTCTGACATGAACTCAGTGGCAGGCTCCTTGAACACCCACCCTGAGCAGCCTGGCCAGGCCATAGAGGAAGACAATACAGCCAGACTTGATGAGACCTGATAGGCTAGGGGCAGAAGGAAAGGGAGGAGGACCTCACCTATCAGTGGACTTAGAGAAGGTCTTGGGAGGAGATGAGGGAGGAGGCTACAGATGTGATTCAAAGTGAATAAACTGTAATAATATAAAAAATAAAAAAAATTAATAAAAATGACAAAGAAGTCATAAAAAAGATGTATAGGTAATCAATGTAAAAATATAACAAGTTAAAAAAATGAAATTTTTATAATTTCATTCAATATGTCCAAAGCCATAAGATACAGACAAAGGGATCATATCCAAAGCAGCCATTTCACCTAAAATACAATCTATATTTATGACACAAAACTTTAAGAAGATCCTTTTGTGGATGATAAATACCTTGTTCTACAGTCAGCAGTAATTGAAAAGTAAATGCTTTCACAGGTTATTGAGTATTAATAAGGTAAGTTGAAGGTGAAACTAAAACTGTGCTTCCATTATTAAATTTTAGAATACAGACAGTGCTCATGAGCCCGGGCCATATCTCGAGATGGAGATGTTAGTGATAAGTTAATGTGTGGGTTTCAAACCAACAAGATATAAACTTAGGACTCATTTAAACATACAAGCCTTCAAGGAGGGTATCATTGAGAAGATGGCTGAGCAAGTCAATTGAATTTTTCATTCAGTCAATGATAAGTAAATAAAAGAACTGTGAATGTTTAGTATACTATGCAATTTTTAGTATTATGAGAATCATTAATATTTAGCTTTGATATTGACATAGTTTGTAATCACGGCTTCTAATCATAGTATATTAGGTAAGTTAGTACATCTCTTGTACACATAACTGTGTACCTATATAGAAGTTCTTTAACACAAGTTATTAATTAGTTAACAATATTAGGTTGCATTATTAATTTTCAGAAGTTGCTTTTTTGTTATCAATATAATACTGGTATCTTAACAAAAATTTGGAATATTTTGCCTTTTATTCATCCTTTTCCCTTTTGTGGAATACTTTGAGGAGTATTGCACTGAGTACTTTGAGATCCCTGTAGAATTCATACTGAATCTCTGGAGCTAGGCTTGCTTTCTTTTATTTTTACATTTAATTGAGAAATTTAAATTACTGTTTCTATCGTGTTTGTGATGTGTCTGTTTAAATAATTTACTTCATCTGATTTAATGTTGTTAGATTTTATAACTGTAGAAGTCTACTTTTTTTTACAATTTAAAGTTTAGTTGAATGAAGACGTTTAAAATATGAACCTATGATTCTCTGCTTTCTTTAGTGCACATTGTAGTGTCTGTTAAATCAGGATTGATGCAGTTGACATAGAATTAAAAGAGAGAAGATGGGCATTTCCAGATGGAGGATTTTTCTCTCAAACAGAACACTGATGCACTAGTCTTTTGAGGGGGGATTGGAGATTCTGTGCTGTAGTACCATGGGCTGCAGGTTTTAAGTGGCTTGATGGGGAGAAGAACATATCATGGTGGTTCAGTGCATACATTTCTGGCCTTAGTCCTGCCTCTGAGGTTTCATTAATGAATTGTGTGTGCTGGCAGTTATTCTTGAGCATGGGGTAGTTTTGGAGGAAGCATTTTCCAGTCTGAGATTTTTTTTCTTTGTTAATGTTTCTATTGCTATGATCCAACATTGTGTGTGTGTGTGTGTGTGTGTGTGTGTGTGTGTAATAACAATGAAAAAAGACACCACAATTTTACAAAAGAGCAATGAGGAATGTATGGGAGTGTTTGGAAGGAGGAATGAGGAGAGTTAATGATGAAGTTATATTATGCTTAAAGTTATATCAGAATTGAAAAATACTAGAAATAAAAATGATAAATCAAATCACTATCATTGATGTATTAAACTTTCTTGAAGGCAGCAAAAATTCTAATTAATTTTTTTATTTAACAATCTTTGCCACTTTGTTGTAAAATTGAGTCTGTTATTACTGAGGTTTTACTGGAACATGTTTATAAATTCCCATTATTTTGTTGATTTTGGTGTTATCCTTAGATTTTCAAAAAATTATTATTATTTGTTGCTTTCATTCTTATATTTAACTATAACTTAACTACAATCACTGAGAACATTCAGTTTACTAATGAAAGGATATATGCTGTTCAGCCCTGAAAACATACATATAGATCGTGTTATTAAAAAAATCAGCAGTTTATATTTCAAAATACATGTATATAACACATGAAATAACAATGAATAAAGAAGCTGTGAATTTGAAGGTGAGCAGTTGGGAACATGTGGGAAGACCTGGAGAGAGAAAAGGGAAGGAAGAAATTTTGTAATGAAATTATAGCCTTAAAATAATTTTGTAACTTAATATCCAGAAGTCCATACCCAGGGTGGTAAAAGTGAGGCAGATTAATTCAGGGTCAGGGACTGATATTTGTATCTCTATACCAAAACTTAATTTATTCGGGCACCTTGATGAGGAAGTAAATAGTTTTATTTAGGTGTAAACCCCCAACCTCCATTCTTGGACTCTGCTGCTTTAGCAACTGAGCCACTTAAGGCTTTCTGCTCTCTCTGCCACCAAAATCACTCTTTCCCTAATGTCCTCTTTGTTTAACAACAGGTGATCTTAATTAGACTGACAAAGAGCTCCAGGCTTGTTGAATCAGAGACTTTCTTCAGGACTCTATGGGCTCAGTGGCAATCCTCTGTCCTCTCTCTGTGGTAGCCTCAGAGGACTGGTAGAGGTTTAGGGGCCCATTAACCCTCTGCAATTGAAAGAAATGGAGATAAAGAGAGAGGTCTCAGACATATAAGCTCACTAAAAAAAGGTGGATGGAACAAGATATTTTACTAAGAAATTCCCACAAGCTTAGTTGATGATGATGATGCTGATTTCAGCTAGCATCTCCCCTGCTGAAACTGTAGCATAATAAGGCTGCCCTTGGGGAAAATATCTTCGACCAGCTGTTATGGCTGGTTCCCTCATGCTTACACATAGACAAATGATCAGACATATAAACCTGTGTATACTCATGCACATATTGCATGGGTGGATAAAAGGAGCTCCTTGTAGCCAGCGAATTGACATACATTAAAAAATATGTACAAAAAGACAGACATATTTCATGCAAACATATCAATATACATATTTACAATTCACAGATGAAGCAAATCCCAATGGGCTTCATTCCTGGTATTTTCTGTTCATAGCTTTTATATTTCTTTTTTTTTCTTTTTTTATTATATATATATATATATATATATATATATATTATTCTTCTATTTTATTATTAATTACACTTTATTCATTTTGTATCCCCCATAAGACCCTCCCTCCTCCCCTCCCAACCCCACCCTACCTCCCTTGTCTTTATGCATGCTCCTCCCCACTTCCACTGAGAGGGGAGGTCCTCCTCTCCTTCCTTCTGATCTTAGTATATCTTAGTATATTCTGATCACATCAGGAATGGCTGCATTGTCTTCTTCTGTGGCCTGGTAAGGCTGCTCCCCCCTCAGGGGGAAGTGATCAAAGAGCAGGCCAATCAGTTTATGTCAGAGGCAGTCCCTCTTCCCATCACTATGTATGCCACTTAGACACTAAACTGCCATGGGCTACATCTGTGCAGGGGTTCTAGGTTATCTCCATGAATAGTCCTTGGTTGGAGTATGAGTCTTTGGGAAGTTCCCTGTGTTCAAATTTTCTTGTTCTGTTGCTCTCCTTGTGGAGTTCCTGTTTTCTCCCACTTCTTACATAAAATTCCATTCACTCAGCCCGCCAGATGACCATCAGGCTCAGCATCTGTTTTGATAGTCTGCAAAGCAGAGGCTTTCAGAGGCCCTCTGTGGCAGGTTCCTAGGATGTTTCCTGTTTTCTTCTTCTGGCTTTCAGAGGCCCTCTGTAGCAGGTTCCTAGGTTGTTCCTTGTTTTCTTCTTCTTTTGATGTCCATCCTCTTTGCCTTTCAGGATGGGGATTGAGCGTTTTAGTTAGAGTCCTCTCTTTTGCTTAGTTTGTTTAGATGTACAGATTTTAGTGGGTTTATCCTATGTTGTATGTTTATATGAGTGAGTATATACCGTGTGTGTCTTTTTGCTTCTGGGACAACTCACTCAGGATGATCCTTTCCAGGTCCCACCATTTACCTGCAAATTTCATGATTTCCTTATTTTTCATTGCTGAGTAATAATCCATTGTATAGATGTACCACAATTTCTGCATCCATTCTTCAGTTGAGGGGCATCTGGGCTGTTTTCAGCTTCTGGCTATTAGAAGTAAAGCAGCTACAAACATGGTTGAGCAAATGTCCTTTTTGTGTACTTGAGCCTCTTTTGGATATGTGCCTAGGAGTGGTATGGCTGGATCTTGAGGAAGCACTATTCCTATTTGTCTGAGAAAGCACCAGATTGATTTCCAGAGTGGTTGTACAAGTTTACATTCCTACCAGCAGTGGAGGAGGGTTCCCTTTTCTCCACAAACTCTCAAGCATGTGTTGTCACTTGAGTTTTTCATCTTGGCCATTCTGATAGGTGTAAGGTGAAATCTCAGGTAGTTTTGATTTGCATTTCCCTAATGGCTAATGAGGTTGAGCATTTCTTTAGATGCTTCTCTGCCATTCCATATTCCTCTACAGAAAGTTCTCTGTTTAGCTCTGTTCCCCATTTTTTAATTGGATTACTTGGTTTGCTGCTTTTCAGCTTCTTTTGTTCTTTATATATACTGGCTACGAGTCCTCTGTCAGATAAAGGGTTGGTGAAGATTCTTTCCCAATCTGTAGGCAGTCGCTTTGTTTTGATGACAGTATCCTTTGCTTTACAGAAGCTTTTCAGTTTCAGGAGGTCCCATTTATTGATTGTTGCTCTCAGAGCCTGTGCTGTTGGTGTTCTGTTCAGGAAGTTCTCTCCTGTACCAATGAGTTCTAGGGTATTCCCCACTTTTTTTCTAGCCGATTTAATGTGTCTGGTTTTATGTTGAGGTCTTTGATCCACTTGGACTTCAGTTTTGTGCAGGGTGATAAGTATGGATCTATTTTCATTTTTCTACATGTAGACATCCAGTTAGACCAGCACAATTTGTTGAAGATGCTATCTTTTTTCCATTGTATGGTTTTGGTACCTTTGTCAAAAATCAGGTGTCCATAAGTGTGTGGGTTTGTTTCTGGGTCTTCTGTTCGGTTCCATTGATCTACCATTCTGCTTCTACGCCAGTAACATGCAATTTTTATAACAATTGCTCTATAGTACAGCTTGAGATCAGGGATGGAGATACCTCCAGAAGATCTTTTCTTGTAGAGGATTGTTTTAGCAATTCTGGGTTTCTTGTTATTCCATACGAAGTTGAGAATTTTTCTTTCCAGGTCTGTAAAGAATTGTGTTGGCAATTTGATGGGAATTGCATTAAATCTGTAGATTGCTTTTGGTAAGATGGCCATTTTTATTATGTTAATCCTGCCAAGCCATGAGCATGAGAGATCTTTCCATCTTCACATATCTTCTTCTAATTCTTTCTTCAGAGACTTGAAATTTTTTCATACAAGTCTTTGACTTGCTTGGTTAGGGTTACACCAAGGTCCTTTACGTCATTTGTGGCTATTGTGAATGGTGTTGTTTCTCTAATTTCTTTCTCAGCCTTTTTGTCTTTTTGCTACAGCACACAGCAACCACACTCAGACCACAGCACAAAAAACATTCAACTCTGCTCAGCTACACTGCGAACAAGGAGCATGGCATCAGGAAGAACCTGCCTCTTCCGCTCACTGGAGGGATGTCTTCAGGGTCCTGATTGGCCAGTGAGTCTTGAGTGACATGAGCACCTCCCTTAGGGTTACAGTTTCCCGGAGCAAAAATGAAAAATGTACAGTGATTCCTGGCGCAGCTTCCCTTTCAGGAGCAGACTTTTTCCAGACCTGCAGATATTTGTATTTTATCATCATTTGTGCCTGTCCTCCCCTAGCCTGCCTTATGTCGTACAGCACTCAGTAGGCAATTTCCCTCTTCCTCCTGGAATCAAGGTATATATATGCCATACAGTCCATTATTCAACCTGCCGCAGAGTGAACAGTCTGTCCTGAAGGTGGCAGGGTGACAAGAATATTAACAATTAGAGAGAAGTTTTATAAAATGCAATGAGATTTTTATTCTAGGATTTCACGCTAAGGTCAGGTAAACCGCAGCTGCTTTCCCTCGGGAAGTTATGAGACAACTCGGGGGAAAAAAGCAGGAAACACATGACACTTTGGAGTACTAGTATCAGCTAGCACTTCTTCCTCAATGGGAAGGCCTGGAAAAAACAAATTTGTATTAGTAAAGGTTCTCTAGACGAACAGAACTGATAGAAAGAATTTCTCTGTGTATGTAGAAAACTATTTTTATAAGAATGGCTCAAAGGCTGTGGAGAGTTGAATCCAGTAGCTCTTCAGAATGTTTGGCTGGATAACTAAGCTTCCTGATTATCAGAATATTCCAGAATTCCAAAGAAGTAGACGCTAATGTCAGTAAAAAAAAAAAAAAAAAGTTACTTGCCAGAGCTTAGGCATGCAGAATAAGAGACAGATTGATCATCTTCAATGTCCATTACATGTGTAGGCTGCCACCAGATATGTGGGTTCGCCTAAAGAGGGAATTTATCACCTCAAATGGTCCAGATTAAAGAAGGGTTTACTTACGTCAAAAGATATAAATAAAATAAATCTCTCACAGTACCCAACTATTTTGGTTTTTACTTACTTGAACTACACTAATTTGGTTTCATGATGAGTTCAGGGTTTTTATTTGTTTGTTTCTTTTGTTTTGTTTTGTTTTGTTTTTGTTTGTTTTTATTTTTCTATACAGGGTTTTTCTGTGTTGCTT
>NW_026589258.1:0-5172 GCF_907164565.1 Psammomys obesus | reverse complement strand
GAAAAGACCCCTTTGCCCAGATTTTTTGTTTCAGTTGCCCTCCTTACGGAGCTCCTATCTCCTCTATGTCTTTCTATATCCCCCTTCTTTCATAAGATTCCCTGCACTCTGTCCAAAGTTTGGCTATGAATCTTAGCATCTACTTTGATACCCTGCTGGGAAGAGTGTTTCAGAGGCCCTCTGTGGTAGGCTCCTGTCCTGTTCTTTGTTTTCTCCCTCTTCCGATGTCCAATCCATTTGCTTTCTGAGTGAGGATTGAGCATCTTCCCTAGGGTGCTCCTTCTTGCTTAGCTCCTTTAGGAGTATAGATTTTAGTATGTTTATCCTATGTAATATGTCTAATATCCACTTATAAGTGAGTATACACTGTGTGTGTCTTCCTCCTTCTGGAATACTTGGCTCAGGATGATCTTTTCTAGATCCCACCATTTGCCTGCAAATTTCAGGATTTTCTTGTTTTTAACTGCTGAGTAATATTCCATGTGTAAATGTGCCACACTTTCTGCATCCATTCCTCCATTGAGGGACATCAGGGTTGTTTCCAGATTCTGGCTATTACTAATAAAGCTGCTACAAACATGGTTGAGCAAATGTTCTTGTTGTATATGTGTGCATATTTTGGATATATGGCTAGGAGTGGTATAGCTTGATCTTGAGGTAGCACTATTTTTAATTTTCTGAGAAAGCAGCAGATTGATTTCCAAATGTTTGTACAAGTTTACATTCCCACAAGCAATAGAGGAGGGTTCCCCTTTCTTTGCATCCTCTCAAGCATGGGTTGTCACTTGAGTTTTTTTTTTTTAATTTTTTATTAATTACACTTTATTCATTCTGTATCCCCCCATAAGCCCCCCCCCCCTCCCCTCCCCCTCCCCCCCTCCCTCCTCTTTCTGCATGCATGCCACTCCCCAAGTCCACTGATAGGGGAGGTCCTCCTCTCCTTTCTGATCTTAGTCTATCAGTTCTCATCAAAATTGGCTGCATTGTCCTCTACCGTGGCCTGGTACGCAGCAATGAAAAATAAGGAAATCATGAAATTTGCAGGTAAATGGTGGTCACTTGAGTTTTTTTTTATCTTAGCCATGCTGATGGGTGTAAAGTGAAATCTCAGGGTCATTTTAATCTGCATTTCTCTGATGACAAAGGACTTTGAGCATTTCTTTAAGTGTTTCTCTGCCATTCGATATTCCTTTATTCAGAGTTCTCTGTTTAACTCTGTACCCCATTTTTAAATTGGATTACTTGATTTGTTAGTGTTTAATTTTTGAATTCTTTATATATTCTGGATATTAGCCCTCTGTCAGATATAGGGTTGGTGAAGATCCTTTCCCAGCCTGTAGGCTGTAATTTTGTTCTGATGACAGTGGCTTTTACTTTACATGTTACTGCCTTTTAAAATAGCATGGGTGTCTAAAAAAGAAGCCAAGATGTCAATGGAGGTCAGAGCTAATTATACCATCAATATCAATCAGCTTGGTGGATAATGAAAATATAGACAATGTCTATATAAATTTGGGACTTCACAGCATTCTGTTTCATTGTTCTGAAAACTCTCCTTCCACCATCCTCCATGCCATCAGAATCCTGTGGTATTCTGTATTATTAAGATTAAAGATAATCCATAGAAGTCATTGAATTAGTGGCAAAACTAACAAATTTAAATCAAGTTTTAATGAACCAATGCTTCAAGTCTATGAAGTAAAGGCTAGGAATTTTAGAGAGGTTTATGGTTGTTTGTTAATTTTTTAAATAGGAAGCATTGTTTATATTCTGCATCATAGAAGTTCTCTCTATGGAATATTAATGTAAGTATTGATGTCTTCCTTTTCCTTCTTGGAAATTCCAAGAAATAACATGCTCAGTTATGAACACTTGATAGCTTTGAATACTTTCTTCTGAAGAGACTGATAGTCATGGACCACAGTGGTCTGTGGAACACCTACAAGGAGAAAGGAAACAGAAAAGTTGGAAATACAAACACTGTCTCATTTCAAATTTTCTCAGGAACAGAGGTAGCAGAGAGAAGAAAGAGAAGGCAGAAAAGAGACAGGAGAGAGGTGGGAGAGAAATAGAGAGAGAGAAAATGAATTGTTTTCTGCTTATGTCTGCCCCTTAAGAACATGATTCCAGAGTGGTTGTACAAGTTTACATTCCCACCAGCAGTGGAAGAGGGTTCCCCTTTCTCCACAACCTCTCCAGCATGTGGAAATCAATCTGGCGCTTTCTCAGACAACTAGGAATATCACTTCCTCAAGATCCAGCCATACCACTCCTAGGCATATATCCAAAAGAGGCTCAAGTACACAAAAAGGACATTTGCTCAACCATGTTTGTAGCTGCTTTATTTGTAATAGCCAGAAGCTGGAAACAGCCCAGATGCCCCTCAACTGAAGAATGGATGCAGAAATTGCGGTTCATTTATACAATGGAGTATTACTCAGCAATGAAAAATAAGGAAATCATGAAATTTGCAGGTAAATGGTGGGATCTGGAAAGGATCATCCTGAGTGAGCTGTCCCAGAAGCAAAAAGGCACACATGGTATATACTCACTCATATAAACATACAACATAAGATAAACCCACTAAAATCTGTACATCTAAACAAACTAAGCAAAAGAGAGGACCCTAACTAAAATGTTCAATCCCCATCCTGAAAGGCAAAGGGGATGGACATCAGAAGAAAAAGAAAATAGGAAACAACCTCGGAACCTGCTACAGAGGGCCTCTGAAAGCCAGAAGAAAACAGGAAACAACCTTGAAACCTGCCACAGAGGGCCTCTGAAAGCTTCTGCAGTATAGACTGTCAAAGCAGATGCTGAGCCTGATGGCCAACTGATGGGCAGAGTGAATGGAACTTTATGTAAGAAGTGGGAAATAGTAAGAGCTGGAGGGAACGGGAACTCCACAAGCAGAACAACAGAACAAGATAATTTGAACACAGAGAACTTCCCAGAGACTCATACTCCAACCAAGGACTATTTGTGGAGATGACCTGGAACCCCTGCACAGGTGTAGCCCATGGCAGTTCAGTGTCCAAGTGGGTTCCATAGTAATGGGAAGAGGGACTGCCTCTGACATAATCTGATTGGCCTGCTCGTTGATCACTTCCCCCTGAGGGGGGAGCAGCCTTACCAGGCCACAGTAGAGGACAATGCAGCCACTTTTGATGAGAACTGATAGACTAAGATCAGAAAGAAGGAGAGGAGGACCTCCCCTATCAGTGGACTTGGGGAGTGGCATGCATGCAGAAAGGGGAGGGAGGGTGGGATCGGCAGGGGAGGAGGGAGGGGCTCATGGGGGGATACAAAATGAATAAAGTGTAATTAATAAAAAAAATAAAAGATTTTAAAAAAATTTGAATCATGGTACATAAATGTATGTACTTGTTAGGATCTCATCCCCTTTTCTGTTTGTATAGTAAAGAAAAAATAGTAATTTGTATTTAGATGGAACTTTATTTCAATATTATCAAATCCACTGTCTTCTCTGAGTTCACCAAAGACCCACATGAAAGTAAAGTTAACACATGTTTAATATTTTAATATTAATAATTATATTTTAATATTAATGTTATATAAAATATTAACATTAATATCATACATGCAAATAACTATTTAGATACAATGCATCATCATTTCCTTCCTCCCCTTCAATTTTTCTCTATTCTCCTATCATTTTCCCCATTTTTATGTTCTCTCTCTTCTTTTAAATTTAGTACTAAACCTTAAAATGAGAATAAGAATTATCACCAAATTCATGAATCTGGTTGAAGTCAACATGGTAAAAATGTTAGATTCTGGAAATCTGTTCTATAAAATTCAGTTAAACCCTTTGTACTATTTACCTTGTCCAAATTAGTCAAGCTGTGGTTTGAATCTAACACTAGCATCCGGTGGCTGTCCCCCTTAAGTTACATTTTCCTCATATATAAAATATGAAAAGTTTTCACAAATTCATTAAGCTTTTATAAAATCTCATATAAGAACATGTAAAGTTACAGACCCTGTGCAAGCACTCAAAAATATTCATCCTTTTTCTCTCTTCCTGGTTATCATAAGCCTCATGAAAAGAAATCTCTAAATGCAATAGTCAATACCCATCTTGAAACTGGAAAAGATTAAAATAACATGTTTAATATGGCAGGGTTGTCTGGGTGCTTCTGATAGTTCTCTAAATGATCCTTTGTGGCTACAGAGACAGCTTAAAGGTCTTGTCAAACTTCTCTAGCACTGACCCATCTCAAAATACTCACCCCTTCCCTCCACCTGTTTATTGGTTCCATTGGCATGTATCATCTTTCTTGGCTTGATTCAAGATGAATATCAGAAGGCAATCCTTCAACTTTAGCCAGACTCCATGAAGCTCTAGAGCGTTGTTTTGTTTCTGTGGTTTCTCATATTGAAAGTTCGTTGAAGGTGTCAATGTGCTGCCAAATACTGAGCAAATCTTTTTCACCGTTTGATCCTGTAAATTCTCACACTTAATGCAAAGGTCAAAAATATTAAATCTGTCTTTCCAATGATGAAAGTTGATAATAGAAGTAGCCTTCTAGTTTAGTCAAGAGTTTAAAAACAGAGACTTATAGAATATAGTAAATAAGCAGAAAATTATATAGGATATTTAATGTGGACAAGATGTTAATGACATCTGTTAATTGTTTAGCTATAAACTGGGCACTAAGAGGCTGTTTAACCCAGTTAACAAGAGCATTTGGAAAAAAAAACTATGAGATGAATGAAGTTTTGGAGAAAGAATATCATGAAGAGTGTGGGAAAGAGTTGAAGACAAAGAAATTCTCAAAGAAAGTAAAGAGCTACCTGAGGGAACAACCAAGCAAGGGTCCAGAGACACTTGCTGTAGACACTTCTGTACAAAATATTTTGCAACCACAAAAACAGTTAATTATTTAATATTGGCCAGCTTGTTTATTCTAGGTTGTTCCTTCCACCAAACCATGTCTTGCCATTCAATGACAAATTATTCATTCTAAATTAATCTAGGCCTATATCTATGAGATCTCATCAAAGGCTCCACAAACAAGGTATAACCATCTTAGGAGTTAGGTAGAAACCTAAGGGGTCGAAGGAAAGAAAGCATTACCTTGTAAAGTATCTGCTTCGTTACAGATGATGTGCTATGTACGTTCAATGCCCCTCCCCCAAACCTCACAT
>NW_026589257.1:0-8113 GCF_907164565.1 Psammomys obesus | reverse complement strand
TTGCTTTACAGAAGCTTTTCAGTTTCATGAGGTCCCATTTATTGATTGTTGATCTTAGAGCCTGTGCTGTTGGTGTTCTGCTCAAGAAGTTGTTCTCCTCCCAATGAGTTCCATGCACTTTCCCACTTTTTTTTCTAACAGATTTAGTGTGTCTGGTTTTATGTTGTGGTCTTTGATTCACTTGGACTTTAGTTTTGTGCAAGGTGATTAATATGTCTCTATTTGTACTTTTCTACATGTAGACAACCAGTTAGACCAGCATCATTTTTTGAAGATTTTTTTTCCATTGTATGGTTTTGGCATCTTTGTCAAAAATCCATATCCGTTGGTGTATGGGTTTATTTCTGGGTTTTCTATTTGATTCCATGGATCTATCATTCTGTTACTATGCCAGTAACATATATATATTTTTTATATTTATTGTTTTGTAGAACTGCTAGGGATCAGGAATGGTGATACCTACTGAAAATCTATTGTTATACCGGAATGAATTTGAGATTTCTTCTTTCAAGTTCTGTAAGCAATTGTGTTGGTAGTTTGTTGAGAATTGCATTGATGTGTAGATTGCTTTTGGCAGGATGGCCATTTTCATTATGTTAATACTGCTGATACATGAGCATGGGAGAACTTACCATCTTCTGATATCTTCTTCTATTTCTTTCTTCATAGACTTGAAGTTTTTTTTCAAACAGATTATTCACTTGCTTGGTTAGAGTCACATCAAAGTACTTTATGTTATTTGTGGCTATTGAGAAAGGTGTAGTGTCCCTAATTTCATTTTCAGCCCTTTTGCCTTTTAAGTACAGGAGGACTACTGAAGTTTTTTTTTGTTTTTTTTTTTTGTTTTTTTTTTTTTGAGTTAATTTTTTTGCAGCCAGTTTGCTGAAAGTGTTTATAGGCTAAGAAGTTCTATGGTTGAATTTTTGGCATCACTAATGTACACTATCATATTATCTGCAAATAATAATGCTTTGACTTCTTCCTTTCTGATTTGTATCCCCTTGAACTCTTATTTGTCTTATTGATCTAGGTTGGAGTTCAAGTACTATGTTGAAGAGATGTGGAGAGAGTCGGCAGCCTTGCCTTGTGTGATTTCAGTGAGATTCATTTAAGTGTCTCTCCATTTTGTTTGCTGTTAGCTATAGGCTTACTCTATAATGTCTTTACTATATTTATGTATGTGCCTTGTATCCATGATTTCTCCAAGTCTTTAAACATGAATGGGTGTTGGAATTTCTCAAATGCTTTTTTTGTAATCTAAGAAGTGGATCATGATTTTTCTCCTTCAGTTTGTTTATATGGTGGATTACATTGATGGATTTCTGTATACTAAACCACCCCTGTATGCCTGGGTTGAAGCTTATTGGTCATAGTGGATGATATCTTTTATGTGTTCTTGGATTCAGTTTGCAAGTATTTTATTGAGTATTTTTGCATCAATGTTCATAAGAGAGAGAGTTCTGAAGTTCTCTTTCTTTGTTGGGTCTTTGTGTGGTTTAGATGTCAAGTGACTGTTGCTTCTTAGAATGAGTTTGATAATGTTCCTTTTTTATATTTTGTGGAATAGATTGAAGAGAATTTGAGTTAGCTCTTCTTTGAAGGTGTGGTAGAATTCAGCTCTGAAACTGTCTGGCCCTGTTTTTTTTTTTTTTTTTTTTTTTGAACTGAAGACTTTTTTTCTTTATTAATTACACTTTATTCATTTTGTATCCTCCCTGTGATTCCCTCCCTCCTCCTGTCTCAATCCCTTCTTTCCTCCACCCTCTACATGCATGCTCCTCCCCAAGTCCACTGATAGGGTAGGTCTTCTTTTCCTTCCTTGTGAGCCTAGTCAATTAGTTCTCATCAGGAATGGCTGCATTGTCTTCTGTGGCCTGTTAATTCTGCTTCCCCCTCAGGGGAAGGTAATTAAAGTGCAGGCCAATCAGTTCATGTCAGAGACAGTCCCTGTTCCTATTACAATGGAACCCATTTGGATACTGTACTGCAATGGGCTACATCTGTGCAGGGGTCTTAGGTTATCTCCATGCATGGTCCTTGTTTGGAGGATCAGTCTCAGGAAATACCCCTGTGCTCATATGTTTTGGTTCTGTCCCTCTCCTTGTGGAAACTTCCTGTCCTCTCCAGATCTTACTGTTTCCCACTTCTTTCATAAGATTCCCTGCACTCTGCCCAAAGGTTGCCCATATGTCTCAGCATCTACATTGACAGTCTGCAGAGCAAAGCCTTTCAGAGGTCCTGTGTGTCAGGCTCCTGACTTGTTCCCTCTATTCTCCTTCTTCTGATGTCCATCCTCTTTGCCTTTCTGGATAGGGATTCAACATTTTAGCAAGATTCCTCTATCTTGCTTAGTTTCTTTAGGTGTACAGATTTTAGTAGGTTTATCCTATATTATGTGTCTATATGAGTGAGTATATACCATGTGTGTCTTTCTCCTTCTGGGATAACTCACTCAGGATGATCTTTTCCAGATGGAAGGGAGACTTTTGCTGAGTGGTTCTATTTCTTGGGGGATATAGGACTATTTCATGTATTTCCCTAATCTTGATTTAATTTTGGTTAGTGGAATATGTCAAGAAAATTGTCCATTTTATTTAGATTTTCAAATTTTGTGGCATGTAGGCTTTGAAGTAAGACCTAATGATTATTTGGATTTCCTCATTGTCTATAATTACGTCCTCCTTTTCATTTTTTTCCCATCCAAGTTTTTTTTTGTCAATTTTATTATTATTTTTTTACACTTTATTCATTTTGTATCCCCCAATAAGCCCTCCCTCCTCCCCTCCCAATCCTACCCTTCCTCCTCCTTCTTTATGCATGCCCCTCCCCAAGTCCACTGATAGGGGAGGTCCTCCTCTCCTTCCTTCTGATCTTAGTCTATCTGATCACATCTGGACTGGATGCTTTGTCATCCTCTGTGGCCTGGTAAGACTGCTCTCCCCTCAAAAGGAGGTGATCAAAGAGCAGGCCAATCAGATTGTGTCAGAAGCAGTCCCTGTTCCTATTACTATGTAACCCACTTAGACACTAAACTGCCATGGATTACATTTGTGCAAGGGTTCTAGGTTATCTCCATGCCTGGTACTTGGTTGGAGTATGGGTCTCTGGGAAGACCCCTATGTTCAAATTTTCTACTTCTGTTGCTCTCCTTGAGGGGTTCCTGTCCACTCCATAACCTGCTACTTCCCACTTCTTACCTAATATTCCATGTACTCTGCCCAACGGTTGGCCATAAGTCTCAGCATCTACTTTGATTGTCTGCAGGGCAGAGGCTTTCAGAGTCCATCTGTGGCAGGTTCTTAGGTTGTTACCTGTTTTCTTCTTCTTCTGATGTCCATCCTCTTTGCCTTTTTGGGTGGGGAATGAGCATTTTAGGCAGAGTCTTTCCTCTTGATTAGTTTCTTTAGGTGTACAGATTTTAGTAGGTTTATCCTATATTATATGTCTATATGAGTGAGTATATACCGTGTATGTCTTTCTGCTTCTGGGACAGCTCCCTCAGGATGATCCTTTCCAGGTTCCACCATTTACCTGCAAATGTCATGATTTCCTTATTTTTCATTGCAGAGTAATACTCCATTGTGTAGATGTACCACAATTTCTGCATCCACTCTTCAGTTGAGGGGCATCTGGGCTGTTTCCAGCTCCTGCTATTAAAAATAAGGCTGATACAAACATGGCTGAGCAAATGTCCTTATTATGTTCTTGAGCCTCTTTTGGATATTTGCCTAGGAGGGGTATGGCTGCATCTTAAGGAAGTGCTATTCCTAGTTGTCTGAGAAAGCACCAAATTGATTGATTTTCAGAGTGGTTGTACAAGTTTACATTCCCACCAGTAGTGGAGAAGGGTTCCCCTTTCTCCACAACCTCTCCAACATGTATTGTCAATTGAGTTTTTCATCTTGGCAATTCTGATGTGTGTAAGGTGAAATCTCAGGGTTGTTTTGATTTGCATTTCTCTAATGGCTAATGAGGTTGAGCAATTCTTCAAGTGTTTCTCTGCCATTTGATATTCCTCTACAGAGAATTCTCTGTTTAGCTCTGTTCCCCATTTTTTAATTGGATTACTTGGTTTGCTTCTTTTCAGCTCCTTTAGTACTTTATATATGCTGGATATTAACCCTCTGTCAGATAAAGGGTTAGTGAAGATTCTTTCCCAATCTGTAGGCAGTCGTTTTGTTTTGATGATGGTGTCCTTTGATTTACAGAAGCTTTTCAGTTTCATGAGGTCCTATTTATTGATTGTTGCTCTTAGAGCCTGTGTTGTTAGTGTTCTGTTCATGAAGTTGTCCCCTGTGCCAATGAGTTCTAGGGTATTCCCCACTTTTTTTTTTCTAGCTGATTTAATGTGTCTGGTTTTATGTTAAGGTCTTTGATCCACTTGGACTTCAGTTTTGTGCAGGGTGATAAGTATGGATCTATTTTCATTTTTCTACATGTAGACATCCAGTTGGACCAGCACCATTTGTTTTAGATGCTATCTTTTTTCCACTGTATGGTTTTGGCATCTTTGTCAAAGATCAGGTGTCCATAAGTGTATGGGTTTATTTCTGGGTCTTCTGTTAAGTTCCATTGATCTACTAATCTGTTTCTATGCCAGTACCATGCAGATTTAACATTTTCTTTTGTTTTTTTTTTTTTTTTGAATTTTATTTTTTTCTTATCAGTTACATATTATTAACTCTGTATCCCAGCCGTGTCCCAATCCCTCATTCCCTCCCAGTCCCTCCCTCCCTCCCTCATCTCCACCGTGCCCCTTGCCAAGTCCACTGATAGGGGGGACCTCCTCCCCATTCATCTGATCCTGTTTTATCAGGTATCTTCAGGACTGGCTGCAAAGCTCTCCTCTGTGGCCTAACAGGACTGCTCCTCCCTTGGGGGGTGGGGAGGCCAAAGAGCCAGTCATTGAGTTCCTGTTAGAATAGTCCTTGTTCCCCTCACTATGGGAAACCAATTGGTTACTGAGCTACCACAGGCTACATCTGAGCAGAGGTTCTAGGTTACATTCATACATGGTCCTTGGTTGCTTGTCAGTCTCAGAAAAGACCCTGTGCCCAGATATATTTGGTCCTTGTGGAGCTCCTATCCTTTCCTCATCAGACTAACTCCCCTTCTTTTTTATGATTCCCTGTACTCTGCCAAAGGTTTGGTCATGAGTCTTTGCTTTGAAAACGCTGCTAGTTAGAGACTTTCAAATGCGCTCAGTAGACTCCTGTCAATGTTCAATGCGCATCCCATCTGTCTTTCTAAATGAGGATTAATAATCTTACCCCATGAATGCTCTCTTGATTATCTTTTTTAGGTGTATAGATTTCATTTTGTTTATCATATCTTATAGGTCTATATAAGTGAGTATATACCGTGTTTGTCTTAAACAGAGAATTCTCAACAGAGGAATATTGAATGGCAGAGAAACACTTAAAGAAATGCTCATCCTCATTAGCCATCAGGGAAATGCAAATCAAAATGACCCTGAGATATCACCTTACACCCATCAGAATGGTCAAGATGAAAAACTCAAGGGACAACACGTGCTGGAGAGGTTGTGGAGAAAGGGGAACCCTCCTCCCTTGCTGGTGGGAATGTAAACTGGTACAACCACTCTGGAAATCTATCTGGCGCTTTCTAAGACAATTAGGAATAGTGCTTCCTCAAGACCCAGCTATACCACTGCTAGGTATATACCCAAAGTTTGCTCAAGTACACAAAAGGGATATTTGCTCAACCATGTTTATAGCAGCTTTATTTGTAATAGCCAGGACCTGGAAACAACCCAGATGTCCATCAACGGAGGAATGGGTACAGAAATTGTGGTATTTTTACACAATGAAACACTACTCAGCAATCAAAAAGGAGGAAATCATGAAATTTGCAGGCAAATGGTGGGATCTAGAAAAGATCATCCTGAGTGATATATCCCAGAAGCAGATTTAGCATTTTCTTTGATGGATACACCTATTTCTTCCATTCTATCTTCTACACCTGAGATTCTTTCTTCCATCTCTTGTAGTCTGTTGGTTATGCTCACCTCCGTAGTTCCTGTTTTTTTCCCTAAATTCTTCCTCTCCATTATTTCCTCCATTTGTGTTTTCTTCAATTTTTCCAATTCTATCTTCAGATCTTGAGTTGTTTTGTTTACTTCCTTCACCAGTCTGATTGTATTTTCCTGTTTTTCTTTTAGTTCCTTCAGCTCTGTTTATTTTATTTCTTTCAGTAATTTAAGTATTTCTTCTCTGAAGGCCTCAAACTGTTTGTCTGCATCTTCCCATATTTCTTCATGGATGGCCATAATCTGCTTGTCTTTAACTTCCTCCATTTCTTTATGGATAGCCATGATCTGTTTGGTTTTATCTTCCTCTAATTCTTTACTGATTTGATTTGTTTCCTCTATTATCCTCTTCATCAGCATAGATGTAAGGTCATCTTCTTGGTTTTCTATTATGCTGGGTTGTCCAGGGCTGCTCGCCCCTGGATGGCTGGGTTCTGTAGATGCCATATTGCTCTGTATTTTGTTGGTTGAGCTTTTACGCTGACCTCTACGCATTGGGTTGTTTTAGGTGTTGGCTGTTAGTTTCTGTGCTTCCTGGAGTCCTGGGGTAGGGAGAATCCCCTTGGCCAGAAGATGATTTTTCCTGAAGGAGGCCTCCTCTGCTTTTTGGGTATTGTCACTGTATGGCCAGTGTTTCTCAGGAATTGCCACTGCTCACCTCAGGTATATAGACCTGAGTAGTAGCTGTGGTCTTTGTTAGTTAGGGGGGCTCTCCTCTCACCCATAGAAGTTCTCAAGCCAGTTGCCCCGCTGCTGGGTTTCTCGTTCTGAATTTAGTGAGCTGTTGTTGTTGTTACACTTTTTTCCAGGTACAGCCCTTTTGAATCAGCCCTGCTGATTCCCTAGCTGTGGGGTTTTCACCCAACAGGGAAACTCAGTCTGGTATCCTGGGGCACACAATTCTGTTCGGGAAGGTGAGAGGAGCACCCAGGAAGTCTCTGGGCCAGGGCCTGAGTGCTCTGCTCTGGGCATGGAGAATGTGCGCCTAAGTTGAGTTGGCGCCTAGGGGGGCCGCTCTGGTCTGGAGGCTGTGCATGCCTCTCTAGGCTGACAACTGAATGCTCCTCTCTGGTCTGGAGGCAGGGCGTCTCACTCTGTGCTGGAAGCTGTGTGTCCCTGTCTATTCTGGACACTGTGCACCCGGGTCTGGGATGGCGGCTGAGGGTGCCGCTTTGATCCAGAGGCTTTATGCTCTGATCTGGGCTGGCAGTGTGTGTCCCCTTCTGGGCCAAATTGGTGACCACCGTTCTTTCTGGGATGGCCAGTAGAACCCGCAGGCACAGACGCATTTGGCTCTGCCTTTCTGGCCTTTGGGAGTCTGGGCGTCCGCCTAAACTGGGAAATTTTCCTGAGACCTTTTTGGGATGGGGGTGTCCGCTGAGTGCTCTGAGATCAGACCAGCCGATTACCTTCCTCTGGGTTTGCACCAGACAGTGAAACTCAGTCTCTGGTGCCCTGGAGCCCACAGTTCTATTTGAGGCAGCAACTCAGGCACACAGGCAGGGCTCCGTGCTGGAGCCTGGGTCCCTGGCTCTGGCTCTGGGCTGGCTCCTGGGGCGCCCACTGAACCCAAGTCTTTTCCAGAGGATGTCTGGGTGACCTAAGGTCGGTCCCAATCGTTTCCTACACTGGAGATTCCAGTCTCTGATGTTGTGGTGCGCACAGTTCAGTCGGGGACCATGACCAGAGTACAGTGGCGTGCTCTGGGCTGGCAACCAAGTGTCTGGAGGAACTGAGATCTCCCCCGAGTTTAGCTGGGTGAGTTAAAAGCTGATTGAATCCCCCACCGTGGGGAATACTATCACTTGGTGAACACAATCACTTGTGTTTTATGGCCGCGAGTTCTGATTGCTGGTCACTGTGTCAATCCTGCTGTGCTGCTGGTCCCCCCTTTTCATTTTTGCTTTTGCTGATTTGAATAGTTTCTTGCTACTTTTTTAGTTATTTTGGTTAAGGGTTCCTCTACCTTGCTGATTTTCTCAAAGAATCAGCTCATGGTTTCATTGATTCTTTGAATTGGTTTCTTTGTTTCTAACTCAATGATTTCAGGTGTGAGTTTGATTA
>NW_026589256.1:0-1224 GCF_907164565.1 Psammomys obesus | reverse complement strand
GAGGGCCATTCAGATTGAAAGGATTTTAAAACAGCATGGAAGGAGAAGTACGTTTTTTGTTTTCTGGATCTTTGGGTGAGTAGGAAGGTAAGCTGGGTGCTTTGTATGCCTTTATGAGCTAGTAAGTTTTCATCCAGGCATCTGACTCAAGCATGTTTATTGGTGACATCCAATGTTTTGGATTTTGCTTAAAAACATAAAAGCCGTTAATGGTTCAGCCAGTGTGGCTGTATGTCTCAGCTGGTCTTCAGTATATACCAGACTTCTTAATAAGTAGGCTTTAATGCCAGTTTTAATAAAATTACCTTGCCTGCCAGAGGTACAGCCAGCAGACAAAGAGAAAGAGCTACCATCTCCAATATCACATTATATTATATATATATATATGTCTATATTATACATATATATATATACACACATATATATCTATATATATCTATAGATAGATAGGTGTATGTTACCATCAGTGACTGTGGCCGAGATTAAAGGTGGATTTTATCACATCAAAAATCTAGATTGAAGAAATGGTTTATCCACTTTCCCAACAGTTTGGGTTTTAGTAAACTCCAGACATATAGTCAACTTGGCTGCCTAGAATAGCCATCATAACAGTGAAAACAGAAGAGCTGAGAAATTTTTTTTTTCCTGTGGCAGGCAAAGACGGGAGTCTTTTCCAAAGCATGATTTTCTTCAACAAAGAAGCTTTGGTGTTTTGCTTAGGGAATCTGGATAAGTTTGATTATAAGTTTGCCACGCTAAAGCGTGCTAAGTTAAATCCTTTTCTTGACATGGTGGTAGTGTATAAACAGAGATATTTAAATGCATCTTAGCTCAAAGTCATGCAGAAACATATGTAAATTATAAAGGTAATGGATAGAAATGCCTCTGTAATGTTAATCTTGTACCACAAAGTCTTAGATGAAAATAAAGGACACTGAAAATTATTTGCATGTGGTCTGTGCTACTGGTCAACCATGTTGTATGATTTCACAGATAGAAGTATCAAGGCCATTTCCTCATATATACAAAGATAGAGAATACAAATTCAGAAAACATCAAGGAGCTCACCTATCAGCACCATGGCCACTGTTCTTAGAGGAACAGCTTTGCTGAGCTAGTCTAACCTCACAATGAGGTTGTTTTTGCCTAGGAGCCAGTTGGTTTAATGGAAAGGTGTAACTACTTTCATACAGGAGCAGAAAGAGTTCATTTTAACCAGCCCTG
>NW_026589255.1:0-5903 GCF_907164565.1 Psammomys obesus | reverse complement strand
TTTTTTGAAATTTCTTTTAAAATCTTTATCCTGGCATTTGGCTAAAACTGTTTTGTTTTTGTTTTTGTTTTTGTTTTTTGTTTTAGGACCTCTTTGTTGGACATACTGTTTCCTTTATGTACAGTATCATATCATAATTAGTTGGTGAAAAATTGACTTCCTTACCAGTCTGCATTCTCTAGATCTCCTATTGTTGTAGCTAGAAATTTAAGTACTACAATGAAGAGACATGGAGAGAGTTAGCAAAATTGTTTTGTTACTGATTTTGGAATTGCTTTGAGTTTCTGTCCTTTATTTAATTTGATGCTGGAAATTGGCTTACTGTATGCATCATTTATTAAATATGAGCCTTGTTTCCCTGATATCTCTGAGACTTTCATCCTGAAAAGTTGTTGGATTGTATAGAAGGCTTTTTTGATACCTAATGAGGTGATACATTGTTTTCACCAGTTTGTTTATTTGGTGAATCCATTGATGGATTTTCCTATGTTTAACAATCCATTGATCCCTGGGATGAAGCCCACTTGATCATGACAGATGATGTATTTTATGTCTTCTTCTAAGGCCACAGAGGAAGATATTGCAGCCAGTTCTGATGAGACATGATAGGTGAGGGTCAGATGGATGTGGAGGAGGCCCTTCATTATTAGTGGTCTTGGAGAGGGGAATGGGAGGAGATGAAGATTGGATTGGGAAGAGTGCTGTATGGGGCTACAACTGGGATACAAACTGTATAAAGTATAATAAATGTATAAAAGAAAAAATAAAGAAGAATAGTTTTGGTAATTTGATGGTTATTGCATTGAATCTAGAGATGGCTTTTAAGGTTCATTTTGATTTGTTTTTCCCTGATGAATAAGGGTGTGGACCAATCCTTTAAGGGTTTCTCTACCATTCGATATTCCTCTATTGAGAATGCGGTGTTTAGCTCTGTACCCCATTTTTTAATACGATTACTTGGTTTTGGCTGTTTAATTTCTTGTGTTCTTTATATTTTCTGGGTATTAGCCCTCTGTCAGATAGAGAGTTGGTGATAATCCAGTCTGTAGGCTGCTGTTCTTTTCAGATGACAGTGTCCTTTGCTTTGAAGAAGATTTCCAGTTTCATGAGGTCCCATTTATTGATTGTTGATCTTAGAGCCTAGGCTCTTGATGTTCAGTTCAAAAATTTTTCTCATGTGGCAATGAGTTCAAGACTCTTACCCACATTTTCTTCTAATTGATCTAGTGTGTCTGGCTTTATGTTGAGGACTTTGATTCCCTTGGACATTAGTTTTGTGCTTTGTGATAAGTATTGATCTATTTGTTTTATTCTACATGTAGACATCCAGTTAAACTAGCACCATTTGTCTAAGATGTTATCTTTTATCCGTTGTATGGTATTGGTATCTTTGTCAAAAGTCAAGTGTCCATAAGTGTGAGAGTTTATTTCTGTGTCTTCTATTCAATTACATTGATCCACCATTTGACAGTTACATGCAGTTTTTATTACTCTAGCTCTATAATACAGCTTGAGATCAGGGATGGAGATTCAGAAGGTCTTTTATTGTAGATGATTGTTTTTGCAATTCTGAATTTTTTGTTACTCCATATGAAATTGAATATTGTTCCTTCAAGGTCTGTAAAGAATTGAATTGATAGGTTGAAGGAAATTGCATAGAATCTGTGCTTCCTTCCTTCCTTCCTCCTTTTCCTTCCTTCTTTCTCTTTCTTTCTTTCTTTCTTTCTTTCTTTCTTTCTTTCTTTCTTTCTTTCTTTCTTTCTTCCTTTCTTTCTCTCTCTCTTTCTCTTTCTTTCTTCTTTCTTTCTTTTCTTTCTTCCTTTCTTTCTTTTTCTCTCTTTCTTTCTTTCTTTCTTTCTCTCTCTCTTTCTCTTTCTTTCTTCTTCTTTCTTTCTTTCTATCTTTCTTTCTTTCTTTCTTTCTTTCTTTCTTTCTTTCTTTCTTTCTTTCTTTCTTTCTTTCTTTCTTTCTTTCTTTCTTTCTTTCTTTCTTTCTTTCTTTCTTTTCTGTAAGATGGCCATTTTTAATATGTTAATCTTGCCAAGCCATGAGCATGGGAGTTCTTTCCGTCTTCTGATATCTTGTATTATTTCTTTCCTCAGAGACTTCTTTTCTCTACCTCTGGTAATTAAAAGGCTTTTTTTTGTTTTGTTTGTTTGTTTTTGGGTAGTCTGGTATTCATCTGTGGTCTCAGAGACTTTGCAGAAGATATATCCAGGCCTTCTGGCTTTTAGGGTCTCTATTGAAATGTCATGTGTAATTTTAGTAGGTCTGCCTTACATGTTTCCTTGTCTTTTTCCTTTGCAGCCTTTTAGTTTACTTTCATTGTTACTTAAGTTTGCATTTCAATAAGCATGTGCCAAATAGAGATCCTTTTCTGGTCCAATCTTTTGGTGTTCTGCAGCTTTCTTGTAAGTTCATAGGAATCTCTTTCTTTAGATTAGGAGATTTATTCTTTTGTGATTTTGTTTAAAATATTGTCTATGACTTTGAGGTAGATTACTTCCCTATCCTCTACTTGTATTATCTGTAGATTTGTTTTTTTTTTTATTTTTTTTATTTTATTTTTTTCTTATCAGTTACATTTTATTAACTCTGTATCCCAGCCAGGTCCCGATCCCTCATTCCCTTCCTGTCCCTCCCTCCCTCCCTCATCTCCACCGTGCCCCTTGCCAAGTCCACTAATAGGGGGGACCTCCTCCCCATTCATTTGATCCTGTTTTATCAGGTATCTTCAGGACTGGCTGTAAAGCTCTCCTCTGTGGCCTAACAGGACTGCTCCTCCCTTGGGGGGTGGGGAGGCCAAAGAGCCAGTCATTGAGTTCCTGTTAGAAATAGTCCTTGTTCCCCTCACTATGGGAAACCAATTGGTTACTGAGCTACCACAGGCTACATCTGAGTAGAGGTTCTAGGTTACATTCATACATGGTCCTTGGTTGCATGTCAGTCTCAGAAAAGACCCTGTGCCCAGATATATTTGGTCCTTGTGGAGCTACTATCCTTTCATCATCAGACTAACTCCCCTTCTTTCTTATGGTTCCCTGTACTCTGCCAAAGGTTTGGTCATGAGTCTTTGTTTTGAAAACACTGCTAGTTAGAGTCTTTCAATTGTGCTCAGTAGACTCCTGTCATATGTTTAATGTGCATCCCATCTGTCTTTCTAAACGAGGATTGATAATCTTACCCCATGTCCGCTCTCTTGATTATCTTTTTTAGGTGTGTAGATTTCGTTATATTTATCATATATTATAGGTCTATATAAATGAGTATATACTGTGTTTGTCTTTCTCCTTCTGGGATATTTCACTCAGGATGATCTTTTCTAGATCCCACCATTTGCCTGCAAATGTCATGATTTCCTCCTTTTTGATTGCTGAGTAGTATTCCATTGTGTAAAAATACCACAATTTCTGTACCCATTCCTCCGTTGATGGACGTCTGGGTTGTTTCCAGGTTCTGGCTATTACAAATAATGCTGCTATAAACATGGTTGAGCAAATATCCTTTTTGTGTATTTGAGCAAATTTTGGGTATATACCTAGCAGTGGTATAGCTGGGTCTTGAGGAAGCACTATTCCTAATTTTATTAGAAAGCGCCAGATAGATTTCCAGAGTGGTTGTATCAGTTTACATTCCCACCAGCAGTGGAGGAGGGTTCCCCTTTCTCCACAACCTCTCCAGCATGTGTTGTCCCTTGAGTTTTTCATCTTGGCCATTCTGATGGGTGTAAGGTGAAATCTCAGAGTCATTTTGATTTGCATTTCCCTGATGGCTAATGAGGATGAGCATTTCTTTAAGTGTTTCTCTGCGTTTCGATATTCCTATGTCGAGAATTCTCTGTTTAGCTCTGTTCCCCATTTTTTAATTGGATTACTTGGTTTGCTGCTTTTCAGCTTCTTTAGTTCTTTGTATATACTCGATATTAGGATATTAGTCCTCTGTCCAATAAAGGGTTAGTGAAGATTCTTTCCCAATCTGTAGGCTGGAGTTTTGTTTTGATGACAGTGTCCTTTGCTTTACAAAAGCTTTTTGGTTTCATGAGGACCCATTTATTGATTGTTGCTCTTAGAGCCTGTGCTGTTGGTGTTCTGTTCTGGAAGTTGTCTCCTGTGCCAATGAGTTCTAGGCTGTTCCCCACTTTTTCTTCTGACAGATTTAGAGTATCTGGTTTTATGTTGAGGTCCTTGATCCACTTGGACTCTAGTTTTGTGCAGGGTGATAAATATAGATCTATTTTCATTTTTCTGCATGTGGACATCCAGTTGGACCATCACCATTTGTTGAAGATGCTGTCTTTTTTCCATTGAATGGTTTTGGCTTCTTTGTCAAAATTCGAGTATTCATATGTGTGTGGGTTTATTTCTGGAGCTTCTATGCGGTTCCATTGATCCTCCTTTCTGTTTTTATGCCTATACCATGCAGTTTTTATTACTGCATGGTTGTGCTCTGTTGCACAACTTGAGATCCGGGATAGAGATACATCCAGATGATCTGTTGTTGTACAGGATTGTTTCAGAGATTCTGGGTTTTTTGTTTCTCCATATGAAGCTGAGAATCTTTTTTTCAAGGTCTGTAAAGAATTGAGTTGGTATTTTGATGGGAATTGCATTGAATCTGTAAATTGCTTTTGGCAGGATGGCCATTTTCACAATGTTACTCCTACCAATCAATGAGCACGGGAGATCTTTCCATCTTCTGAGATCTTCTTCAATTTCTTTCTTCAGAGACTTGAAGTTTTTCTCAAACAGGTCTTTCAGTTGCTTAGTTAGTGTCACCCCAAGATACTTTATGTTATTAGTGGCTATTGTGAAGAGTGCTGTTTCCCTAATTTCTTTCTTGGCCCTTTTGTCTTTGGTATACAGGAGGGCTTCTGATTTTTTTGAGTTGATTTTGTATCCTGCCACTTTGCTGAAGGTGTTTATCAGCTGGAGGAGTTCTCTGGTTGAAGTTTTGGGGTCGCTCATGTATACTATCATATCATCTGCAAATAGTGACACTTTGACCTCTTCCTTTCCGATTTGTATCCCCTTGATCTCCTTTAGTTGTCTTATTGCTCTGGTTAGGACTTCAAGTACTATGTTGAAGAGGTATGGAGAGAGTGGGCAGCCTTGTCTTGTCCCTGATTTCAGTGGGATTGATTTAAGTTTCTCTCCATTGAGTTTGATGTTGGCTATAGGCTTGCTGTATATTGCCTTTACTACGTTTAGATATGTGCCTTGTATTCCTGATCTCTCCAAGACTTTAAACATGAATGGGTGTTGGACTTTGTCAAATGCTTTTTCAGCATCTAAGGAGATGATCATGTGGTTTTTCTCCTTCATTTTGTTTATGTGGTGGATTACATTGATGGATTTCCGTATGTTGAACCACCCTTGCATGCCTGGGATGAAGCCTACTTGGTCGTGGTGGATGATATCTTTGATGTATTCTTGGATTCGGTTTGCAAGTATTTTATTGAGTATTTTTGCATCAATGTTCATAAGAGAGATAGGTCTGAAGTTCTCTTTTTTTGTTGGGTCTTTGTGTGGTTTAGGTATCAGGGTGACTGTTGCTTCATAGAATGAGTTTGGTAATGTACCTTCTGTTTCTATTTTGTGGAATAGTTTGAGGAGAATTGGTGTGAGCACTTCTTTGAAGGTCTGGTAGAATTCCGCGTTGAAACCGTCTAGCGGAGGGCTTTTTTTGGAGGGGAGACTGTGAATGGCTGCTTCAATTTCCTTGGGGAATTTAGGGCTTTTCAGTCTTTCTACCTGATCTTGACTTAATGTTGGAAGATGAATATATCAAGAAAATTGTCCATTTCATTTAGGTTTTCAAATTTTGTGGCATATAGGCTTTTGTAGTATGACCTAATGATTGTTTGAATTTCCTCTGTGTCTGTAGTTATGTCACCCTTTTCATCT
>NW_026589254.1:0-5783 GCF_907164565.1 Psammomys obesus | reverse complement strand
TCTTGTAGGTCTATATAAGCGAGTATATACCAAGTTTGTCTTTCTCCTTCTGGGATACTTCACTCAGAATGATCTTTTCTAGATCCCACCACTTGCCTGCAAATTTCATGATTTCCTCCTTTTTGATTGCTGAGTAGTATTCCATTGTGTAAAAATACCACAATTTCTGTATCCATTCCTCCGTTGATGGACATCGGGGTTGTTTCCAAGTTCTGGCTATTACAAATAAAGCTGCTATGAACATGGTTGAACAAATGTCCTTGTTGTGTACTTGAGCAAATTTTGGGTATATACCTAGGAGTGGTATAGCTGGGTCTTGAGGTAGCACTACTCCTAGTTGTCTGAGAAAGCAGCACCAGATTGACTTCCAAAGTGGTTGAACCAGTTTACATTCCCACCAGCAATGGAGGAGGGTTCCCTTTTCTCCACAACCTCTCCAGCATGTGCTATCACTTGAGTTTTTCATCTTGGCCATTCTGATGGGTGTAAGGTGAAATCTCAGGGTCGTTTTGATTTGCATTTCCCTAATGGCTAATGAGGTTGAGCATTTCTTTAAGTGTTTCTCTGCCATTCGATGTTCCTCTTTCGAGAATTCTCTGTTTAGCTCTGTTCCCCATTTTTTAAGTGGATTACTTGGTTTGTTGCTTTTCTGCTTCTTTAGTTCTTTATATATACTTGATATTAGCCCTCTGTCAGATAAAGGGTTGGTGAAGATTCTTTCCCAATCTGTAGGCTGTCTATTTGTTTTGATGACAGTGTCTTTTGCTTTACAGAAGCTTTTCAGTTTCATGAGGTCCCATTTATTGATTGTTGCTCTTAGAGCCTGTGCAGTTGGTGTTCTGTTCAGGAAGTTGTCTCCTGTGCCAATGAGTTCTAGGATGTTTCCCACTTTTTTTTCCAACTGATTTAGAGTATCTGGTTTTATGTTGAGGTCCTTGATCCACTTGGACTTTAGTTTTGTGCAGGGTGATAAATATGGATCTATTTTCATTTTTCTGCATGTAGACATCCAGTTGGTCCAGCACCATTTGTTGAAGATGCTGTCTTTTTTCCATTGAATGGATTTGGCTTCTTTGTCAAATATTGAGTATTCATAGGTGTATGGGTTTATTTCTGGGTCTTCTATGCGATTCCATTGATCCTCCTTTCTGTTTCTATGCCAATACCATGCAGTTTTTATTACTGTTGCCCTGTAGTACAGCTTGAGATCGGGAATGGAGATACCTCCAGATGATCTGTTGTACAGGATCGTTTTGGAGATTCTGGGTGTTTTGTTTCTCCATATGAAGCTGAGAATCTTTTTTTCAAGGTCTGTAAAGAATTGAGTTGGTATTTTGATGGGAATTGCATTGAATCTGTAGATTGCTTTTGGCAGGATGGCCATTTTCACAATGTTAATCCTACCAATCCATGAGCACGGGAGATCTTTCCATCTTCTGAGATCTTCTTCAATTTCTTTCTTCAAAGACTTGAAGTTTTTCTCAAACAGGTCTTCCACTTGCTTGGTTAGTGTCACCCCAAGGTACTTTATGTTATTAGTGGCTATTGTGAAGGATGTTGTTTCCCTAATTTCTTTCTCAGCCTTTTTGTCTTTGGTATACAAGAGGGCTTCTGATTTTTTTGAGTTGATTTTGTATCCTGCCACTTTGCTGAAGGTGTTTATCAGCTGAAGAAGTTCTCTGGTTGAATCTTTGGGTTAGCTCATGTATACTATCATATTATCTGCAAATAGTGACACTTTGACCTCTTCCTTTCCGATTTGTATCCCCTTGATCTCCTTTAGTTTTCTTATTGCTCTGGCTAGGACTTCAAGTACAATGTTAAAGAGATATGGAGAGAGTGGGCAGCCTTGTCTTGTCCCTGATTTCAGTGGGATTGATTTAAGTTTCTCTCCATTGAGTTTGATGTTGGCTATAGGCTTGCTGTATATTGCCTTTACTATCTTTAGGTATGTGCCTTGTATCCCTGATCTCTCCAAGACTTTAAACATAAATGGGTGTTGGACTTTGTCAAATGCTTTTTCAGCATCTAAGGAGATGATCATGTGGTTTTTCTCCTTCAGTTTGTTTATGTGGTGGATTACATTGATGGATTTCCGTATGTTGAACCACCTTTGCATTCCTGGGATGAAGCCTACTTGGTCATGGTGGATGATATCTTTGATGTGTTCTTGGATTCGATTTGCAAGTATTTTATTGAGTATTTTTGTGTCAATGTTCATAAGAGAGATAGGTCTGAAGTTCTCTTTTTTTGTTGGATCTTTCTGTGGTTTAGGTCTCAAAGTGACTATGGCTTCATAGAATGAGTTTGGTAGTGTTCCTTCTATTTCTATTTTGTGGAATAGTTTGAGGAGAATTGGTGTTAGTACTTCTTTGAAGGTCTTGTAGAATTCTGCACTGAAGCCATCAGGTCCAGGGCTTTTTTGGAGGGGAGACTGTTAATGACTGCTTCAATTTCCTTGGGAGATATAGGGCTATTCAGTCTTTCTACCTGATCTTGACTTAATTTTGGTAGATGGAATCTGTCAAGAAAGTTATCCATTTCATTTAGATTTTCAAATTTTGTGCCATATAGGCTTTTGTAGTATGACCTAATAATCGTTTGGATTTCCTCAGTGTCTGTAGTTATGTCCCCATTTTCCTTTCTGATTTTGCTGATTTGTATGGTTTCTCTCTGCTTTTTAGTTAGTTTGGCTAAGGGTTTGTCTATCTTGTTGATTTTCTCAAAGAACCAGCTTTTTGTTTCATTGATTCTTTGGATAATTTTATTTGTTTCTAATTGATTGATTTCTGCCCTTACTTTGATTATTTCCAGCCGTCTGCTCCTATTGGGTGTATCTGCTTCTTTTTTTTCTAGGTTTTTCAGTTGGGCCATTAAGTTGTTTGTATGTGATGTTACGGATTTCTTCTTGTAGGCACTTAGTGCTATAAATTTTCCTCTGAGCACTGCTTTCAATGTGTCCCATAAATTTGGGTATGTTGTGCCTTCATTTTCATTGAATTCTAGAAAGTCTTTAATTTCTTTCTTTATTTCTTCCTTGACCCAGCTGTCATTGAGTAGTAAGTTGTTCAGTTTCCATGTGCGTATCGGCTTTTTGTTATTCCTGTTGTTGATGTCCAGCTTTAGTCCATGGTGGTCAGATAGTATACAAGGGATTATTTCAATCCTTTTGTATCTGTTGAGGCTTGCTTTGTGACCAACTATATGGTCTATTTTGGAGAAGGTTCCATGTGGTGCTGAAAAGAAGGTGTACTCTTTTGAGTTTGGGTGAAAAGATCTGTAGACATCTATTAGGTCCATTTGATTTAGGGATTCTGTGAGTGCTTTTATTTCCCTATTTGGTGTCTGTCTGGTTGATCTGTCCCTTGATGAGAGTGGGGTGTTGAAGTCTCCCACTATTAAGGTATTAGGGTCAATGTATGATTTAAGCTTTAATATTGTTTCCTTTACGAATGTAGGTGCTCTTGTATTTGGGGCATAGATATTCAAAATTGTGATGTCCTCTTGTTGGATTTTTCCTTTGATGAGAATATAGTGGCCCTCCTTATCTTTTGTGATTAACTTGGGTTGAAAGTCTATTTTATTAGATATTAGGATGGCTACTCCAGCTTGTTTTCTGGAACCATTTGCTTGAAAAACATTTTTCCAGCCCTTTACTCTGAGGTAGTGTTTATCTTTGTTGCATAGGTGTGTTTCTTGGATGCAACAGAATGTTGGGTCCTGTTTCCGTAACCATTCTGTTAGCCTGTGTCTTTTTATTGGTGAGTTGAGTCCATTAATATTGATAGATAATATTGACCAATATGTTAGTTCCTTTTGTAATGGAGTCGATGATCTTACCTTGTTTCATTGCTTGTTTTCTTTTCATTTTTGTTGGGACATTATCTGTATGCCCTGTTTTCTTGGGTGAATTCGTTTTCGTTGGATTGGAGTTTTTCTTCTAGTATCTTCTGTAGGGTTGGTTTGCTGTATAGATATTACGTAAATTTAGTTTTGTCATGGAATATTTTGTTTTCTCCATCTATGTTGATTGAAAGCTTTGCAGGGTATAGTAGTCTGGGTTGACATTTGTGATCTCTTAGAGTCTCTGTGATGCTTGCCCAAGCCTTTCTGGCTTTCATAGTTTCTGATGAGAAGTCTGGTGTTATTCTGATAGGTCTACCTTCATATGTTACTTGGCCTTTTTCCCTTGCTGCTTTTAATATCTTTTCTTTGTTCTGTAGATTTAGTGTTTTGACTATGATGTGACGTGATGTGTTTCTTTTCTGGTCTAGTCTATTTGGTGTTCTGTAGGCCTCTTGTATATTTATGGACATCTCTTTCTTTAAGTTGGGAAAATTTTCTTCTATGATTTTTTTGAAAATATTTTCTGGACCTTGGAGCCTGGAGTCTTCTTTTTCATCAATTCCTATTATTCTTAGATTTTGTCTTTTCATAGCATCCTTGATTTCTTGGATATTTTGTGATTGGAATTTTTCTGATTTTACTTTTTCTTTGAGAGAAGTATCAATTTCTGCAAGTGTGTCTTCAGCTCCAGAGATTCTCTCTTCCATCTCTTGTATTTTGTTGGTGATGCTTACTTTTGTGTTTCCTGATCTTTTCTCCAAGTTCTCCAGCTCAAGAGTTTTCTCATTTTGTGTTTTCTTTATTGATTCTAATTCTGTTTTCATGCCTTGCACCATTTCTTTTATGTGTTTGAATTTGGATTCCTGTCTCTCTACGATGGACTCTATTTCTTTGTTCATTTCCTTTTTGTATGCCACTAATTTTTTCTCTACTTGTGCCTCTATTTGTTTGGCTATGTTTGCCTGTGTTTCTTTAAGGGTTTTGTCTATTTCTTCTTTCTTTACCTCCAATTGACTGGCCAACTCTTGAAAGATTTGTTCATTTCCTCCTTATGAGCCTCAAATAATTGAGCAAGCATGGCTTTAAGGTCATTTTCCTGTGCTTCTGATGAATTGGAGTATCCATCGATTTTGGGGTTTGCTGGTGAAGTCATGATGTCCTGATTTATGTTGGAAGTGTTCTTTCGCCTACCCCTGGCCATTGGCTTATCTGAGACCTTCCCTGTTTGTTTTTGGATTCTGCCGATCAGACTGGTACTGTCTCTCTCTCGAGTCTGGAGAATTCTTCAGGAAGTTGAGAGAGGTCCCATGTCCTTAGCGTATGCTGAGGACTAGCTGTACCTGTGGGAGGAAAGTACGCAGGCGCAAACAGAGGCAAATGCAAGCGTGCGTGCGTGCGTGTGTATATGTGTGTGTGTGTGTAAGTGTGTGTGGGCGTGTGTCTCGAGGGACAGAGTGATGGCTAATGTTGAACCCTTGAGTGTGTGGGAGGGGCTCTGCAATGTATATGTTGCAGGCGCTAGTGATGATCGCAGCGCAATTTCTGGCATTAACTGCCTTAACTCCTCAGTTAGACCCACAGAGCAGGAACTTCAATGTTCCAAGTGCCCCTCTGTTTCCCAAAGTGGGTATATGGGTGGGAGGGGGTTCGATGCCTGGCTTCTGTTTTAGAAGAACCCAGGATCAGTGGAGCTGCAGATTCTCAAGGGTGCACTCACTTACAGGCAGGACACTTGGCAGAGATCGCGTATCTGGGCTCTCTGCTCTCTGGTTTGGCCCTGCTTCTTTGATGTGCTCTGCCAGTTCCGTGCTGCTGTCACTGCCAGGTTATGAGGTCTTGCTGCAGCTGGAGATTTCAGGGTGGTCACGTCAGTGGGAATCGGGGTAACCAGCCTTTCTGTTCTCTGGTTCGGCCCTGGTTAGTCTTAAACTGGAGGG
>NW_026589253.1:0-1492 GCF_907164565.1 Psammomys obesus | reverse complement strand
CTTGATTCTTTCATAGAACACGATTACAGAATATCACATATTTTTATGACTTAGTTTATCCAAATAGCCAATCCTTAAAAAAAGTTAGAAAAGAGAAAGAAAATAGACATCCATCTTTTAAGTCAGTTTCTGCCAACCTGAATAGCTTTTAGAAAATCTTTTTTGGTTTTGGTTTTTTGTTCATTTGTTTTTTAGTGTTTTTGAGACAGTTTCTCTGTGTAGCTTTAGCTGTCCTGGACTCACTTTGTAGACCAGGCTGGCCCTAAAACTCACAGAGATCCACCTGTCTGTTGCCTTCTGGGTGCTGGGATTACAGGTGTGTGCCACAGAGCCTGGCTTCAAACTAATCTTATTAGTCTAATATATATCATTACTTGTTTAAAAATTTCTAAAAGCCTGGTGATGAATACAGTTAGCTAAGTCATAAGTGGGTAGACATATTTCTCTAAGTTAGTTACTGTTAATTTAAGTAGAACTTTATAACCTTAAGAATTAATAAGTCTTCATTAGTCATATTTTACTTATTAGATGTTTGTTGTTTGTTTTTAAAATATAAAAAATTACTCTCAGTGTTTTAATATATTTAAATATGCCACATAACAGATCTGGTATGAAGAGTTTTATTGAACAGAGGTGAAGAGAGACAGAGAGAGAGAGAGAGATGGGGGAGGGGCTCACAGACCCAGGGAAGAGGAGAGAAACTGAAGCAGAGAGAGAGTATGTAGTGATGGGTTGTTTCTTTAGATCTGGTGTGCAGCTAGAGCAAGTCTGGCACACACCTGGCAGCAGCAGGTGGTGATGTCATGTTGCTAGGCAACCTAGGAGTGGGCTAGTGCATCGGCTTGTTAGCCAATATTCCTCACTTTTCCTATATTTAAAGAAGTGCAGAGCTAGAGAGGGATGGTGAGGTGGGAAGGAAGAAGTTGGACTGCTTCTCAGGCAGGCAAATTAAAGGATATAAATATGGGTTCCTTGGAAGCAGCGCTTGGACACCATGCACAGGGGTAAGAGACAGAGAAAAAAAGTAAGAGCACCAAAATATCTGGATTATATAGTGAAGGAAATGTCCCTGCCCTGGAAAATTCAGGGTAGGGCTCAGGTTATGCCAGCTGATGCCCAGCAGCACATAGGGACTGAGGAATCCTGGGAGAACCTGGAGCTCTTTATCCCAGGTATGAAGCACAGCATTCCAGCCTTTTCTTGATAGTAAATGGATGAGGGGCAAAGGTATTGCATTGTCACTGGCTACTTCTGGCTGACATGAGGACATTGAAGCGGGGAGCAAAGGCTGAAATATTGAACAGATTAGGCAAGAGGAGGCTACCTTGTTGATGTCCAGGATCTTTGAGAACATCTGTGGTTCAGAGGGAAAGTGCAGGTCCAGCTTGACACAGTCTGCAAGGTTAGACTGGCACTGTCTTGGGTCTAGAAATTCTGGCAGGATACTGGAATATATATTCCAGAAGACAAAGTTAAATAGGTCAGAATATAT
>NW_026589252.1:0-10005 GCF_907164565.1 Psammomys obesus | reverse complement strand
GAAGCCAGGGAAACAACGGAGAGACTTTCTAAACAACAGGGAACATCGCTGGAGGTGAAAACCTTGGTCTCGGGTCACCCAGGGACTTGTTTGGGGAAGGTGAGAAACGATCCTTTGATCTCTCGGCACTCCCCTCCCCCAGACCTCCCTCCTCCTCGGCACAGCGGACTCGCCTTTCTCAGCGCAGACCTAACTGCCTGGGGCCTGCAGCCACTGAGGCTGAGCCCCAAGTCCTTTATCGGCAAAGGCCAGCAGTACTGTGTCTCGGAGCCCCAGATTCACGCGCGGCAGCTACACCATCCTCCCAGGGCCCGAGTCTGCTAGACGCCATACTAGCTCCGCAGGATCGCGATCACTGACGGTACGGCCCGCCCAATACCACAGTGACAGAGAATACGCTATATACTCACCAAAACCAGACAGAAACGCCATACAAGCTAGACACACCAGGCGCTGGGCCTCCGAAGCTTGGAGAGCACAGTAAAGAGACCCCAGGACTTCCCAGAAAGCATCTGGACTAGCAACCCAGTCTCCAGTTACAGCGGGACTTTCTAACCTGGCGGCGGAGCAGCACTGAGCTGGCGGGGCACATCAGCCCTCCAGTTTAAGACTAACCAGGGCCAAACCAGAGAACAGAAAGGCTGGTTACCCCGATTCCCACGGACGTGACCACCCTCAAATCTCCAGCTGCAGCAAGACCTCATAACCTGGCAGTGACAGCAGCACGGAACTGGCGGAGCACATCAAAGAAGCAGAGCCAAACCAGAGAGCAGACAGCCCAGATACGCCGATCTCTGCCAAGTGTCCTGCCTGTAAGTGAGTGCACCCTTGAGAATCTGCAGCTCCACTGATCCTGGCTTCTTCTAAAACAGAAGCCAGGCATCGAACCCCCTCCCACCCATATACCCACTTTGGGAAACAGAGGGGCACTTGGAACATTGAAGTTCCTGCTCTGTGGGTCTAATTGAGGAGTTAAGGCAGTTAATGCCAGAAATTGCGCTGCGATCATCACTAGCGCCTGCGACATATACATTGCAGAGCCCCTCCCACACACTCAAGGGTTCAACATTAGCCATCACTCTGTCCCTCGAGACACACGCCCACACCCACTTACACACACACACACATATACACACACACGCACGCACGCTTGCATTTGCCTCTGTTTGCGCCTGCGTACTTTCCTCCCACAGGTACAGCTAGTCCTCAGCATACGCTAAGGACACGGGACCTCTCTCAACTTCCTGAAGAATTCTCCAGACTCGAGAGAGAGACAGTACCAGTCTGATCGGCTGAATCCAAAAACAAACAGGGAAGGTCTCAGATAAGCCAATGGCCAGGGGTAGGCGAAAGAACATTTCCAACATAAATCAGGACATCATGACTTCACCAGCAAACCCCAAAATCGATGGATATTCCAATTCATCAGAAGCACAGGAAAATGACCTTAAAGCCATGCTTGCTCAATTATTTGAGGCTCATAAGGAGGAAATGAACAAATCTTTCAAAGAGATGGCCAGTCAATTGGAGGTAAAGAAAGAAGAAATAGACAAAACCCTTAAAGAAACACAGGCAAACATAGCCAAACAAATAGAGGCACAAGTAGAGAAGAAATTAGTGGCATACAAAAAGGAAATGAACAAAGAAATAGAATCCATCGTAGAGAGACAGGAATCCAAATTCAAACACATAAAAGAAATGGTGCAAGGCATGAAAACAGAATTAGAATCAATAAAGAAAACACAAAGTGAGAAAACTCTTGAGCTGGAGAACTTGGAGAAAAGATCAGGAACCACAAAAGTAAGCATCACCAACAGAATACAAGAGATGGAAGAGAGAATCTCTGGAGCTGAAGACACACTTGCAGAAATTGATACTTCTCTCAAAGAAAAAGTAAAATCAGAAAAATTCCAATCACAAAATATCCAAGAAATCAAGGATGCTATGAAAAGACAAAATCTAAGAATAATAGGAATTGATGAAAAAGAAGACTCCAGGCTCCAAGGTCCAGAAAATATTTTCAAAAAAATCATAGAAGAAAATTTTCCCAACTTAAAGAAAGAGATGTCCATAAATATACAAGAGGCCTACAGAACACCAAATAGACTAGACCAGAAAAGAAACACATCACATCACATCATAGTCAAAACACTAAATCTACAGAACAAAGAAAAGATATTAAAAGCAGCAAGGGAAAAAGGCCAAGTAACATATGAAGGTAGACCTATCAGAATCACACCAGACTTCTCATCAGAAACTATGAAAGCCAGAAGGGCCTGGGCAAGCATCATGGAGACTCTAAGAGATCACAAATGTCAACCCAGACTACTATACCCCTGCAAAGCTTTCAATCAACATAGATGGAGAAAACAAAATATTCCATGACAAAACTAAATTTACGCAATATCTATACAGCAAACCAACCCTACAGAAGATACTAGAAGGAAAACTCCAATCCAACGAAAACGAATTCACCCAAGAAAACAGGGCATACAGATAATGTCCCAACAAAAATGAAAAGAAAACAAGCAATGAAACAAGGTAAGATCATCGACTCCATTACACAAGGAACTAACATGCATTGGTCAATATTATCTATCAATATTAATGGACTCAACTCACCAATAAAAAGACACAGGCTAACAGAATGGTTACGGAAACACTACCCAACATTCTGTTGCATCCAAGAAACACACCTATGCAACAAAGATAAACACTACCTCAGAGTAAAGGGCTGGAAAAATGTTTTTCAAGCAAATGGTTCCAGAAAACAAGCTGGAGTAGCCATCCTAATATCTAATAAAATAGACTTTCAACCCAAGTTAATCAAAAAAGATAAGGAGGGCCACTATATTCTCATCAAAGGAAAAATCCAACAAGAGGACATCACAATTTTGAATATCTATGCCCCAAATACAAGAGCACCTACATTCGTAAATGAAACAATATTAAAGCTTAAATCATACATTGATCCTAATACCTTAATAGTGGGAGACTTCAACACCCCACTCTCATCAAGGGACAGATCAACCAGACAGACACCAAATAGGGAATGAAAGCACTCACAGAATCCCTAAATCAAATGGACCTAATAGATGTCTACAGATCTTTTCACCCAAACTCAAAAGAGTACACCTTCTTTTCAGCACCGCATGGAACCTTCTCCAAAATAGACCATATAGTTGGTCACAAAGCAAGCCTCAACAGATACAAAAGGATTGAAATAATCCCTTGTATACTATCTGACCACCATGGACTAAAGCTGGACATCAACAACAACAGAAACAACAAAAAGCCGACACGCACATGGAAACTGAACAACTTACTACTCAATGACAGCTGGGTCAAGGAAGAAATAAAGAAAGAAATTAAAGACTTCCTAGAATTCAATGAAAATGAAGGCACAACATACCCAAATTTATGGGACACATTGAAAGCAGTGCTCAGAGGAAAATTTATAGCACTAAGTGCCTACAAGAAGAAATCTGTAACATCACATACAAACAACTTAATGGCCCAACTGAAAAACCTAGAAAAAAAAGAAGCAGATACACCCAAGAGGAGCAGACGGCTGGAAATAATCAAACTAAGGGCAGAAATCAATCAATTAGAAACAAATAAAATTATCCAAAGAATCAATGAAACAAAAAGCTGGTTCTTTGAGAAAATCAACAAGATAGACAAACCCTTAGCCAAACTAACTAAAAAGCAGAGAGAAACCATACAAATCAGCAAAATCAGAAAGGAAAATGGGGACATAACTACAGACACTGAGGAAATCCAAACGATTATTAGGTCATACTACAAAAGCCTATATCGCACAAAATTTGAAAATCTAAATGAAATGGATAACTTTCTTGACAGATTCCATCTACCAAAATTAAGTCAAGATCAGGTAGAAAGACTGAATAGTCCTATATCTCCCAAGGAAATAGAAGCAGTCATTAACAGTCTCCCCTCCAAAAAAAGCCCTGGACCAGATGGCTTCAGCGCAGAATTCTACAAGACCTTCAAAGAAGTACTAACACCAATTCTCCTCAAACTATTCCATAAAATAGAAACAGAAGGAACACTACCAAACTCATTCTATGAAGCCACAGTCACTTTGATACCTAAACCACACAAAGATCCAACAAAAAAAGAGAACTTCAGACCTATCTCTCTTATGAACATTGATGCAAAAATACTCAATAAAATACTTGCAAACCGAATCCAAGAACACATCAAAGATATCATCCACCATGACCAAGTAGGCTTCATCCCAGGAATGCAAGGGTGGTTCAACATACGGAAATCCATCAATGTAATCCACCACATAAACAAAATGAAGGAGAAAAACCACATGATCATCTCCTTAGATGCTGAAAAAGCATTTGACAAAGTCCAGCACCCATTTATGTTTAAAGTCTTGGAGAGATCAGGGATACAAGGCACATACCTAAAGATAGTAAAGGCAATATACAGCAAGCCTATAGCCAACATCAAACTCAATGGAGAGAAACTTAAATCAATCCCACTGAAATCAGGGACAAGACAAGGCTGCCCACTCTCTCCATATCTCTTTAACATTGTACTTGAAGTCCTAGCCAGAGCAATAAGACAACTAAAGGAGATCAAGGGGATACAAATTGGAAAGGAAGAGGTCAAAGTGTCACTATTTGCAGATGATATGATAGTATACATGAGCGACCCCAAAGATTCAACCAGAGCACTTCTTCAGCTGATAAACACCTTCAGCAAAGTGGCAGGATACAAAATCAACTCAAAAAAATCAGAGGCCCTCTTGTATACCAAAGACAAAAAGGCTGAGAAAGAAATTAGGGAAACAACACCCTTCACAATAGCCACTAACAACATAAAGTACCTTGGTGTGACTCTAACCAAGCAAGTGAAAGACCTATTTGAGAAAAACTTCAAGTCTTTGAAGAAAGAAATTGAAGAAGATCTCAGAAGATGGAAAGATCTCCCGTGCTCATGGATTGGTAGGATTAACATTGTGAAAATGGCCATCCTGCCAAAAGCAATCTACAGATTCAATGCAATTCCCATCAAAATACCAACTCAATTCTTTACAGACCTTGAAAAAAAGATTCTCAGCTTCATATGGAGAAACAAAAAACCCAGAATCTCCAAAACGATCCTGTACAACAACAGATCATCTGGAGGTATCTCCATTCCCGATCTCAAGCTGTACTACAGGGCAACAGTAATAAAAACTGCATGGTATTGGCATAGAAACAGAAAGGAGGATCAATGGAATCGCATAGAAGACCCAGAAATAAACCCACACACCTATGAATTCTCAATATTTGACAAAGAAGCCAAATCCATTCAATGGAAAAAAGACAGCATCTTCAACAAATGGTGCTGGACCAACTGGATGTCTACATGCAGAAAAATGAAAATAGATCCATATCTATCACCCTGCACAAAACTAAAGTCCAAGTGGATCAAGGACCTCAACATAAAACCAGATACTCTAAATCAGCTGGAAAAAAAAGTGGGAAACAGCCTAGAATTCATTGGCACAGGAGACAACTTCCTGAACAGAACACCAACAGCACAGGCTCTAAGAGCAACAATCAATAAATGGGACCTCATGAAACTGAAAAGCTTCTGTAAAGCAAAAGACACTGTCATCAAAACAAATAGACAGCCTACAGATTGGGAAAGAATCTTCACCAACCCTTTATCTGACAGAGGGCTAATATCAAGTATATATAAAGAACTAAAGAAGCAGAAAAGCAACAAACCAAGTAATCTACTTAAAAAATGGGGAACAGAGCTAAACAGAGAATTCTCGAAAGAGGAACATCGAATGGCAGAGAAACACTTAAAGAAATGCTCAACCTCATTAGCCATTAGGGAAATGCAAATCAAAACGACCCTGAGATATCACCTTACACCCATCAGAATGGCCAAGATGAAAAACTCAAGTGATAGCACATGCTGGAGAGGTTGTGGAGAAAAGGGAACCCTCCTCCATTGCTGGTGGGAATGTAAACTGGTTCAACCACTCTGGAAGTCAATCTGGCGCTTTCTCAGACAACTAGGAGTAGTGCTACCTCAAGACCCAGCTATACCACTCCTAGGTATATACCCAAAATTTGCTCAAGTACACAACAAGGACATTTGTTCAACCATGTTCATAGCAGCTTTATTTGTAATAGCCAGAACTTGGAAACAACCCAGATGTCCATCAACGGAGGAATGGATACAGAAACTGTGGTATTTTTACACAATGGAATACTACTCAGCAATCAAAAAGGAAGAAATCATGAAATTTGCAGGCAAGTGGTGGGATCTAGAAAAGATCATTCTGAGTGAAGTATCCCAGAAGGAGAAAGACAAACTTGGTATATACTCGCTTATATAGACCTACAAGACATGATAAACATAATGAAATCTACACACCTAAAGAAGATAATCAAGAAAGTGGACACAGGCGAAGGTGATTAATCCTCATTTAGAAAGACAAATGGGATGTGCATTGAACTTATGACAGGAGTCTATCACAAAAGGCATCTGAAAGACTCTACCTAGCAGTGTTTCAAAGCAGACACTAAGACTCATAACCAAACCCTCGGCAGAGTGCAGGGAATCATATGAAAGAAGGGAAATTAGTATGATATGGAAAGGATAGGAGCTCCACAAGGACCAAATATATCTGGGCACAGGGTCTTTTCTGAGACTGACACTCAACCAAGGACCATCTATGGATATAACCTAGAACTTCTGCTCGGATGTGGCCTGTGGTAGCTCAGTAACCAAGTAGTTTTCCAAAGTAAGGGGAACACGGACTATTTCTAATAGGATCTCAAGGGCAGGCTGTTTGACCCCCACCCCAGGGGAGGAGCAGTCTGTTAGGCCACAGAGGAGGACTTTGCAGCCAGCCCTGAAGATACCTGATAAAACAGGGTCAGATGAAAGGGGAGGAGGTCCTCCCCTATCAGGGGACTTGGAAAGGAGCAGGGAGGAGACCAGGGAGGGAGTGTGGGGTTGGGGAGGGAATGAGGGAGCGGGATACAGCTGGGACACAGAGTTAACAAAATGTAACTAAAAAGAAAAATAAAATAAAAATAAAAAAATTAAAAAAAAAAAGAAATTTAATATTCTTTCTATATTTAGCATAAAATATTGGTAATAGATCAAGGAAAGCTGTTTGGGAACCTACTATAAAACTCTGATCGAACTCTATAAAGAAGAGTCAACTGCAAGCATGGACAAGGCAATTTAATGTAAATGATATAAATGTAAAACGAGGAATGAATCAAGCCACCAAGTATTTCTTGAAATCATTGAAGGAGAATAAAAGTGAATTTCTAGCTTCTAGATCATTTCCATTCTATGATTTAATGAAGGACAGGCTGGGAGACAGAGAAGAGTGCTTTGTAACAGATTTAAGTCTTTTATTAGAAATATAAACTCAGATATATGCAAGCATTTCAAATGAGACATACATATAAGATTCAAATTTGATGACCAAAAATAAGAAACAAATGTGACATTTGTCTTCATAAGTCTCTGTTACATCACTCAGAATGATTGTTTCCAGCTTCTTTACCCATTTATCTATGAAATTAAAATTTTTATTTTTTTTTCTTAACAGCTGTATAATATTCCATTATATGTATGTATCCTTTTATTATACAGAGACCATTAATGCCCATCTAGGCTGTTTCCATTTCCTAGCTGTGAAAAGAGCAGCAATGAACATGGATGAGTGTATATATATCAAATAAGGAAAAACATATAGGTCTTCTTTCCCCACATCTATGAATATTTATCATCTTCCTTTTTATCTCAACCACTTTGTCTGGGGTAAGATAAAAATCTCAGTCATTTTAATTTGCATTTCTTTAGTGGTTTGGGTTGTTGAATAGTTTACAAATTAGTTCTTTGAGAATTTCATACAATGTATTTGGATCATATTCTCCTCCCCCACCATGTCTCCCAGACCTTGTTCCTGCCTACCCAACACGGTGTCTTTTTTTTTTTTCCCCATCAAGTACAGTTTGCGCTGCTCAAAGGCTCTGGAATATGTGGTTTTGTCATATCAAACCATCAGAGGCCACACTCTTAAAGAAAATAGACTGTTTTTGTCCCAGTAATCTCAACTGCCAATAACTCCTAATGAGGAGTGGAACTTCAGTCATATCTTCTCCCTTCATGCTGGAATCTTTGTCTGGCTTGAGCTTCAGTCTCATACAAGGTAAAGAAAGCAACTGGAGGCTCCAAGTCAAACAGCTGGCAGGGCTCTCAAATGCTGCTCCCTTGTGACTGCAACAGGGTCCCTATGGTGATCCAAAAGTCCTAGAGTGAGGGAGATAGACCAAGAACTGGTGGATGTCCTTAGCAGGCAGCCATGGGACTTGAGTAAACCTGGAGCTGTGCTACATGCTATAGGGTCCCTGGAAATGAGGATGCTGTGATCCATTGAGGAATATAAAAATATTTCTCAGCCATTTGGTATTTCATCTTTTTGAGAAGATAAAACTGTCTTTACACTCCATTTTTAAGGGAGGGAAGAGGAAATGCAATGATATAAAGGGAGAAAGTGAAATAATGGAACAGAATGTCAAATGTAGGGAGCAAGGTAAAAAGAAAATATATGGAAAGATAAACAGCTCAAAAAGTCACATATAAAACTGCTATTGCATGAACTTTGTAATATATATGTGTGTGTGTGTGTGTGTGTGTGTGTGTGTGTGTGTGTGTGTATCTTACTGAATGTGTGTGTTTTAAATGTAGTTATCTTATAATGGGTCAATAATGCCCTGGTGAGACAACACAGACTAACAAAGAAAAAGTACAATGTTCACTTATAAGTGGATATTTCCTAATATCCACTTACACATATAATACAGGAAAACCATACTACAATCCACAGACCTAAAGAAGCCAAATAACAAGGAGGACCCTAAGGAGGATGCTTAATTCTCAGAAGGGCAAATAGTATAGACTCAGAAGAGAATCAAAGCAGATGCTGATACTCACAGCAAGACTTTGAGTCTTATAGAAGAGTCGGGGGGGATAGTAGAACCCAGAGGAGACAGGGGTTCCACAAGGATACCAACAAAGCCAACAAATCTGGGCTCAAGGAGGCCTGCAGAGACTGATGCACCAACCGAGGACCATGCATGGAAAAAACCTAGGCCTTCTGCACAGATGTAACTGATAGGCAGGGTTGTTTCATGTGGGCTGTCTTTGACACGGACTCTGATGCCAGCTCTTTGATCACTTGCCCCTGGCTGGGCTGGCTTAGCCAGGCCACAGAGGAAGAGGATGCAGGAAGTCCTCATGAGACTTGATAGTCTGGGGTCAGATAGTAGGGGAGGGGGGCTTCTTGTTTCTGAAGACTAGATTAGAAAGAAGAATATGTGGGAAGAGGGACAGAAGGTTGGACAGGGAGATGGGGGAGGGAGTTACAATTGGGATGTAAAATGAATAATTTATAAAAAATAATAAAGAAAATGTAAAAAACCCCAAAGATTAACAATGGATCTCTGGAACAGCTTTTCATCCTCTTGTTGGAGGTTGGCCTAATGCTAATTACTGTCCCTGAAGATTTGGTTACTGCCTCCTGGATACACTATCCTAGTTTCTGTAAACCTACCTAAGATGCACCTGACTGATTAAACAGTCTATACCTGGGCAGGGCAGAATGGGGAAGGTGTGGCTAGGGTTTCCTGGCTTTTGAGGGAAATCGAGAGACAGAGGGACAAGAGGAAGAAGGAAGATGCCAAGATGGGTTAACGTGGAGAAGGAACCACATGGGCCAATACTCCAATAATGGTGTGAAAAAGCCCAGATGAAGCCTCTGAAAGCCAGAAGAAAACAGGAAACAACCTTGAAACCTGCCACAGAGGACCTCTGAAAGCTTCTGCAGTATAGACTGTCAAAGCAGATGCTGAGCCTGATGACCAACTGATGGGCAGAGTGAATGGAATTTTATGTAAGAAGTGGGAAATAGTAAGAGCTGGAGGGGACGGGAACTCCACAAGG
>NW_026589251.1:0-1350 GCF_907164565.1 Psammomys obesus | reverse complement strand
ACTCCTAGGTATATACCCAAAATTTGCTCAAGTACACAACAAGGACATTTGTTCAACCATGTTCGTAGCAGCTTTATTTGTAATAGCCAGAACTTGGAAACAACCCAGATGTCCATCAACGGAGGAATGGATACAGAAATTGTGGTATTTTTACACAAGGGAATACTACTCAGCAATCAAAAAGGAGGAAATCATGAAATTTGCAGGCAAGTGGTGGGATCTAGAAAAGATCATTCTGAGTGAAGTATCCCAGAAGGAGAAAGACAAACTTGGTATATACTCGCTTATATAGACCTACAAGATATGATAAACATAATGAAATCTACACACCTAAAGAAGATAATCAAGAAAGTGGACACAGGCGAAGGTGATTAATCCTCATTTAGAAAGACAAATGGGATGTGCATTGAACTTATGACAGGAGTCTACCACAAAAGGCATCTGAAAGACTCTACCTAGCAGTGTTTCAAAGCAGACACTAAGACTCATAACCAAACCCTCGGCAGAGTGCAGGGAATCATATGAAAGAAGGAAAGTTAGTATGATATGGAAAGGATAGGAGCTCTACAAGGACCAAATATATCTGGGCACAGGGTCTTTTCCGAGACTGACACTCAACCAAGGACCATCTATGGATACAACCTAGAACTTCTGCTCGGATGTGGCCTGTGGTAGCTCAGTAACCAAGTAGTTTTCCAAAGTAAGGGGAACACGGACTATTTCTAACAGGATCTCAAGGGCAGGCTGTTTGACACCCCCCCCCCAGGGGAGGAGCAGTCTGTTAGGCCACAGAGGAGGACTTTGCAGCCAGCCCTGAAAATACCTGATAAAACAGAGTCAGATGAAAGGGGAGGAGGTCCTCCCCTATCAGGGGACTTGGAAAGGGGCAGGGAGGAGACCAGGGAGGGAGTGTGGGGTTGGGGAGGGAATGAGGGAGCGGGATACAGCTGGGACACAGAGTTAACAAAATGTAACTAAAAAGAAAAATAAAAAAAAAGAAAAAGAAAAGTTTTCAGCTTTTTTTTTCTCATAATTTTAACTTTGTAGACTCCTTCTTTAATGAAACAGAGCTTTTTACTCTTGATTTCTTTTCAGTGCATTAAAAGAATATCAAGGAAGAGCTTTACCACCCTGATGATTACCAGTATTTATTTACAATTTTATTTTCTCTTCTCTATGTCTGTCTTTTCATTACTTACCCCCCTGTACTTAGCTAACCTATCCAGCACATGCAGCAAATGAAATTTGAAATTTTGCAGCCATCTTCTACCCCTGGTCCTATTATATAAGAAGATATTCAATTAAAGCAATTTAATTAAATTTAGTAATGAATATGAATTCAACTACTAA
>NW_026589250.1:3159-5255 GCF_907164565.1 Psammomys obesus | reverse complement strand
TAAATATAGAATAAAAATGGGCAGAATACAGGAAACCTTATGAAAAATGAGGAAGATGGAAATACCTTGAGGAGAAAGGAACTCCACAAAGACATGAGCAAAAAAAAAATTGGGCCCTCAGGGCCCTGCAGAGACTAATATTCCAACCAAGGACCATGCATGGAGAGGACCTACACCCCCTGCACAGATGTAACCCATGGCATCTCAGTTTCCAAGTGGGTTCCCTAGTAATGGAGGGGCAGGGATTGTCTCTGGCATGAACTCAGTGGCAGGCTCTTTGATCACCCCTTCTGTGGTAGCGCAGCCTTGCTAGGCCACAGAGGAAGATGATACAGTCAGCCTTAATGAGACTTGATAAATTAGGGTCTGAAAGAAGTGATGGAGGTCCTCCCCTATGACGGGACTAGGGAAATTTCATAGGGTGAGAAGAGGGAGGGTGGGTGGGACTGGGAGGTAATATGGCAGGGGGCTGCAACAAGGATACAAGGTGAATAAATGGCATTAAATAAATAAATACAATTAATTTTAAAAAAATTAAAGAAATGTCACTATTATAATAGTTGATATTTTCAAGCAGCACATTAAATATGTTTTCAAAAATTTATCATTAAGAACAAATTATATAATTTAATAGTGCTAGTTTTAGTAATAATGGAATTATTTCCTTAAATTTTAGTATGCTGACATTGAAATGTACAAATTGATATATATCAGACTATTGTGAGCAAAGGAGTGGACTGTTCTACTACACTTACTTTTCCATCTCATTTGCCAACAATAAATTCAACAAAAGCCTTTAGGGAGATATTTAGAAATTTCTGTCTAAACAAATTTAAATATTTTTTTCATTACTTACATCAGAGACTAGATTGTATGAATGATGAGACTTTTAAAACCTGATAGACAATGTAGAAATCTAGAGAAATGTGTTTAATATTCTTAGCCTGTGCTTCTCTGAACAGAGGGTACTGAATAGAATAATCTTGACTATTTTTAACTTTTATCCTGAAAGTTAGTTTTTAACAATTCTTTTATTCATGGGCAAACATATAGTATAGTTAACCTTCACTAGTCACTGCTATGTTACTACAGTTGAACTCATAACCAAACCTTGGGCAGAGTGCAGGGAATCATATGAAAGAAGGGGGATTTAGTAACACCTGGAGATAATAGGACCTCCACAAGGAACAAATTATCTGGGTACAGTGTCTTTTCTGAGACTGATTCGCCAACCAAGGACCATTCATGGATATAACCTAGAACACCTGCTCAGACATAGCCCATGGCAGCTCAGTATCTAAGTGGGTTTCCTAGTAAGGGGAACAGGGACTGTCTCTGGCTTGAACTCAGTGGCTGGCTCTTTGATTTCCCGCCACCCTGCGAGGGAGGAGCAGCCTTACTAGGCTAGAGAGGAAGACAATTCAGCCAGTCCTGATAAGACCTGATGAACTAGAGTCAGATGGAAAAGGAGGAGGACCTCCCCTCTCAGTGGACATAGAGAAGGGCAGAGAGGAGGTGAGGGAATATGGGTAAGGATTTGAAGGGAATAAGGGAGGGGGCTACAGCTGGGATACAAAATGAAAAAACTGTAACTAATATAAAAAAAATTTGGAAAAAAGAATATATAAGATTTTCTAGGGCACCCTAAGAGAACACAGATGTCAACCCAGGCTACTGTACCCTGCAAAACTCTCAGTCCTCATAGACGGAGAAAACAAGATATTCAATGACAAAAACAAATTTCAACAATACCTACACACAAATCCAGCATTACAGAAGACACTGGAAGGGAAAATACAACCCAAGAAAATTAGCTTCTGTCAAGAAAACACAGGAAATAATTAACCTTACTACAGTAAAACAAAAAGCAACCAAGCACACAACCTTATGAACACAGCCAACATCAAAATCAAAGGATCTAACAGCCACTGGTCATTAATCTCTCTCAACATCAATGGACTCAACTCTCCAGTAAAAAGACACAGATTAACAGAATGGATACGTAAACAAAACCCAGCAATCTGTTGCATACAAGAAACACACCTAAGACACAAAGATAGACATTACCTGAGGGTAAAAGGTTGGAAGACGACTTT
>NW_026589250.1:0-3059 GCF_907164565.1 Psammomys obesus | reverse complement strand
AGAGCACCCACATTTGTAAAAGAAACATTGATAAAATTTAAACCACATATAGATCCCCACACATTAATAGTGGGAGACTTCAACACCCCACTCTCAACAAAGGACAGGTCAACAAAACAGAAATTAAACAAAGAAACAATATCTCTGACAGAGGTCATGAATCAAATGGACCTCACAGACATCTACAGAACTTTACACCCAAACACAAAAGAATTTACCTTCTTCTCAGCACCTCATGGAACCTTCTCCAAAATAGACCATATAGTTGGTCACAAAGCAAGCCTCAACAGATACAAGAAGACTGAAATAATCCCTTGTATCCTGTCTGATCACCATGGAATAAAGCTGGACTTCAACAACAACAGAAATAGCAAAAAGCCTACACACTCATGGAAACTGAACAACTTGTTACTAAATGACAGCTGGGTCAGGGAAGAAATAAAGAAAGAAATTAAAGCCTTTCTAGAACTCAATGAAAATGAAGACACAACATACCCTAACTTGTGGGACACAATGAAAGCAGTGCTAAGAGGAAAGTTCATAGCACTAAGTGCCTTCAAGAAGAAATTCGAGACAGCTCATTCAAGCAACTTAATGGCCCACTTAAAAACCCTAGAAAAAGTAGAAGCAGACACACCAAAAAGGAGTAGACGGCTGGAAATAATCAAACTCAGGGCTGAAATCAATCAATTAGAAACAAATAAAACAATTCAAAGAATCAATGAAACCAAGAGCTGGTTCTTTGAGAAAATCAACAAGATAGACAAACCCTTAGCCAAGCTAACTAAAAGGCAGAGAGACACCACCCAAATCAACAAAATCAGAAATGAAAAGGGGGACATAACTACAGACACTGAGGAAATCCAAACAATCATTAGGACTTACTTCAAAAGTCTATATGCCACAAAATTTGAAAATCTAAATGAAATGGACAATTTTCTTGATCGATTTGACTCACCAAAGCTGAATCAGGACCAGGTAAATCAACTAAATAGTCCTATATCCCCCAAAGAAATAGAAGCAGTCATCAAAAGTCTCCCATCCAAAAAAAGCCCAGGACCAGATGGCTTCAGTGCAGAATTCTACCAGACCTTCAAAGAAGAGCTAACTCCAATTCTCTTCAAACTATTCCACAAAATAGAAACAGAAGGAACATTACCAAACTCATTCTATGAAGCCACAATCACCTTGGTACCTAAACCTCACAAAGACTCAACAAAGAAAGAGAATTTCAGGCCAATCTCCCTTATGAACATTGATGCAAAAATACTTAACAAAATACTTGCAAACCGGATCCAAGAACACATCAAAGATATTATCCACTATGACCAAGTAGGCTTCATCCCAGGTATGCAGGGGTGGTTCAATATACGGAAATCCATCAATGTGATCCACCATATTAACAAACTGAAAGAAAAAAACCACATGATAATCTCCCTAGATGCTGAAAAAGCATTTGACAAAATCCAACATCCATTCATGTTTAAAGTACTGGAGAGTTCAGGGATACAAGGCACATATCTAAACATAGTAAAGGCGATATACAGCAAGCCTATAGCCAACATCAAACTGAACGGAGAGAAACTTAAAGCAATCCCACTGAAATCAGGGACAAGACAAGGCTGCCCACTGTCTCCATATCTCTTCAACATAGTGCTGGAAGTCCTTGCTAGAGCAATAAGACAGTCGAAGGAGATCAAGGGGATACAGATGGGAAAGGAAGAAGTCAAATTATCACTATTTGCAGATGATATGATAGTATATATGAGTGACCCCAAAAACTCTACCAGGGAACTCCTACAGCTGATAAACACCTTCAGCAAAGTGGCCGGATATAAAATTAACTCAAAAAAATCAGTAGCACTCCTGTATACAAAAGACAAAAGGGCTGAGAAAGAAATTAGAGAAACAACACCATTCACAATAGCCACAAATGACATAAAGTACCTTGGCGTAACCCTAACCAAGGAAGTCAAAGACTTGTATGAAAAAAATTTCAAGTCTCTGAAGAAAGAATTAGAGGAAGATATGAGAAGATGGAAAGATCTCCCATGCTCATGGCTTGGCAGGATTAACATAGTAAAAATGGCCATCTTACCAAAAGCAATCTACAGATTTAATGCAATTCCCATCAAATTGCCAACACAATTCTTTACAGACCTGGAAAGAAAAATTCTCAACTTTGTATGGAATAACAAGAAACCGAGAATTGCTAAAACAATCCTCTACAATAAAAGATCTTCTGGAGGTATCTCCATCCCTGATCTCAAGCTGTACTATAGAGCAACAGTTATAAAAACTGCATGGTACTGGCATAGAAACAGAATGGTGGATCAATGGAATCGAACAGAAGACCCAGAAATAAACCCACACACTTACGGACACCTGATTTTTGACAAAGATGCCAAAACCATACAATGGAAAAAAGATAGCATCTTCAACAAATGGTGCTGGTCCAACTGGATGTCTACATGTAGAAAAATGAAAATAGATCCATACTTATCACCCTGCACAAAACTGAAGTCCAAGTGGATCAAAGACCTCAACATAAAACCAGACACATTAAATCGGCTAGAAAAAAAAGTGGGGAATACCCTAGAACTCATTGGTACAGGAGAAAACTTCCTGAACAGAACACCAACAGCACAGGCTCTAAGAGCAACAATCAATAAATGGGACCTCATGAAATTGAAAAGCTTCTGTAAAGCAAAGGACACTGTCATCAAAACAAAGCGACTGCCTACAGATTGGGAAAGAATCATCACCAACCCTCTATCTGACAGAGGACTCATATCCAATATATATAAAGAACTAAACAAGCTGAAAAGCAACAAACCAAGTAATCCACTTAAAAAATGGGGAACAGAGCTAAAGAGAGAATTCTCTGCAGAGGAATATCGAATGGCAGAGAAGCACTTAAAGAAATGCTCAACCTCATTAGCCATTAGGGAAATGCAAATCAAAACAACCCTGAGATTTCACCTTACACCCATCAGAATGGCCAAGATGAAAATCTCAAGGGACAACACATGCTGGAGAGGTTGTGGAGAAAGGGGAAC
>NW_026589249.1:0-5897 GCF_907164565.1 Psammomys obesus | reverse complement strand
TTTTTTTTTTTTTTTTGTGCCCATTGGTCAGCTTGTGAAGGTGATCAGGACATGCAGGCATGTGGTTTAGGTCTGGCGACCAAGTGCCTGTGGGACCTGGGATCTCTTTTGGGTTCTGGCTGAGTGACCTGAGAGTAGACTCGACTGATTCCCACACAGTGTGGTTTTTCTCTCACCTGGGAAACACGATCACTGTTGTTTTAGGGCCCAGAGTTTAGTCTCTTGGTCGCTGTATGGAAAATGTTGTCCTGCTCCTCAGATGCAGTGCTCTCCTGGTGCTGCCATCTTGTCCCTCCTATCCAGTCTGGGTCTTTTTATTGGAGAGTTGAGTCTATTGATTTTGATAGATAATAGTGACCAATGAATGTTAGTTCCTTTTATTGTGGAGTTTGTGGTTGCCCTGATTCAATGCTTGTTTTCTTTTATTTTTTTTGTTGTGAAAATTATCTGTATCTTATGTTCTATTGGATGTAGTTGTTTTCGTTGGACAGGAGTTTTCCTTCTCGTATCTTCTGTAGGGCTGGGTTGCTGTGTAGATATTGTTTAAATTTTGTTTTGTCATGGAATATTTTGCTTTCTCCATCTATGTTCATTGAAAGCTTTGCTCAGTAGAGTACTCTGAGTCAGCATCTGTTGTCTATTAAGGTTTTCATGACATCTGCTCAGGTTCTTCTGGCTTTCATAGTTTCTCTTGAGAAGACTGGTGTGATTCTGATAGGTCTATCTGTATATGTTACTGGGCCTTTTTTCCTTGCTGCCTTTAATATTTTCTCTTTGTTTTGTAGCTTTAGTGTTTTGACTGTGATGTGATGTGAAGAGTTGCTTTTCTTGTCTAGTCTATTTGGTGTTCTCTAGGCCGCTTGTATGTTTATGCACATCTCTTTTCTTTAAGTTGGGAAAATTTTCTTCTATAATTTTCTTAAAAATAGTTTCTGGACCTTGGAGTCTGGAATCTTCTTATTCATCTATTCCCATTATTCTTAGGTTTTGTCTTTTCATGGTGTCCTTGATTTCTTGGATGTTTATGTTTGGGACTTTTGTAATTTTACTTTTTCTTTGAGAGAAGTATCAATTTCAACATGTGTATATTCAGCACCTGAGATTTTCTCTTCCATCTCTTGTATTCTATTGGTGATGCTTACCTTTGTGGTTCCTGATCTTTTCTCTAAGTTCTCCAGCTCCAGGGTCTTCTCTGTTTGTGTTTTCTTTATTGTTTCTAATTCTGTTTTCATGCATTGTAACATTTCCTTCATCTGTTTGAATGTGGATTTTTTTTTTTTTTATCATGGCTTCTATTTATTTGTTCGTTTCCTTTCTACATGCCACTAATTGTGCCTCTACTTATGTGGCTGTACTTGTCTGTATTTCTTTGAGAACTTTGTTCATTTCCTCCTTATTTTTTTTCCACTTGTGTGGCTATTTCATTGAGAGCTTTGTTTGTTTCCTCTTTATTTACCTCCACCTGTATGGCTATTTCCCTTAGACATTTTTCATTTTCTCTTTATGTGCCTTTAATAACTAGATAAGCATAGTTTTAAAGGCATTTTCCTGTGTTTCTACTGAATTAAAATATCCATTGATTTTGGGAGCTGATGGGGGAGTCATGATGTCCTGATTTTTGGGGGGTTTGTTCTTACACTGACCTCTGGCCATCTGCTTATCATAACCTTCACTGTTTATTTCTGGAGTTTGTATTTCAGACTGGGTCTGTCTTTCTCTGGTGTCTGGAGTATTCTTCAGGAAGATGAGAGAGGCCCACTGGTTTGAGAGTGTGTATTGGTGTTTCAGCTGTACTTCAGTGGTCTACAGTCCTGTCATACTATCGTTTTGGTATTCTGATCTATCTGGGTTCCAGGAGTTGTTTGCCTCAACTTCAATGGTAGACCTGCAGCACAGGGGCTTCGATGTTGATAATGCTGTCCCAAGAATTCCTATGTTGTCCCAGTACCTGAGGCCTGGTATTTCAGTCCAAAGGGAGACTCATAAGCTCATTACCTTTCTCATGTAATAAGAAGGCCTGAAAAAACTTAATAATTGAAAAAACCTTACTATAGTCAAATTATTTTTAAAGTATAATTGAATTGAACTTTATTAATCATGTTTTTGTGCAAAAATATTCTAGCTTTTATTATATTATCCAGAAAATATGTATTTATTTTTAATTATGTATTTATCATCACTTTCTATCATCTATCATGTAGCTATCAATGATGTATTTATCTATCTCTATATTTACCTGTCTCTTAATCATCTATCTACCTATCTATCTTCTATCTATCTATCTTTCTATTTATCTATCTCTCATCTATCTACAACTGTCTTACCCTTTATAGTTCTAACTTCCTTTATGCTCATGTATAAATTTATATGAATAAACAGCATACACAAAAACATAATGCACAAAGATACAACATGCATACACACTTAAATTTGAATCAGAATATTTCAGAAAAATATAACAATGAAACAAATAGTCAACAGTATATGATATGAAATACAGAAAAAATAATGTAAATTAGTATATTTTAAGGTCTTTGTTTCCATAAACACATAGCATGTATCACTAAAAAACTGTTAAAAAGTTTATACAAAAAAACACAAATTTTTATACAAAGAACACAAAATCAGATTGATGTAAAAATATTAAGACAATATATTCTGATCAAAGTTGCTATCCTCTAAATAGTCCCAGTTCTTCCTTACCAACTCTTCTACACAATGTTATGCTACTTTATTTTCTCTTTAGAGAAAAACAAAACAAAACAAAAAAAAAACAGAAAAGCAGAAACAAAACAGAATGTTTTAAAAAGAAAAAGAAGAAAAAATATAAGAAACACACACATGCACACAAAACCCCATAAAACACCAAGTCAATGTTGATTTCCCCATTGATGGACATCTGGGTTTTTTCCAGGTTCTGGTCATGAAAATCAGATGCTTACAAATAAAGCTGCTACAAACATGGTTGAGCAAATGTACTTACTGTGTACTTGAGCATCTTTTTGATATATGCCTAGGAGTGGCATAACTGGATATTGGGGAAGTACTATTCCTAATTGTCTGAAAAAGTGCCAGATTGATTTCCATAGTGGTTGTACAAGTTTACATTCCCACCAGCTGTGGAGGAGGGTTCCCTTTCTCCACAGCCTCTCCAGCATGTGTTGTCATTTGAGTTTTTGATTTTGGCCATTCTGATGGGTGTAAGGTGAAATCTCAGAGTCATTTTGATTTGCATTTCCCTTATGACTAAGGACGCTGAGCATTTCTTCAAGTATTTTTCTTCCATTCTATATTTCTCTACTGAGAAATCTCTGTTTAGCTGTGGTACTCTTACACAATGGAATACTACTCAGCAATTAAAAACAAGGAAAGCGTGAAACTTGCAGGCAAATGGTGGGCTCTGGAAAAGATCATCCTCAGTGAGGTATCCCAGAAGCAGAAAGACACATATGGTATATACTCACTTATAAATGGATCCTAGGGGGGGCGGAGCCAAGATGGCGACTAGCACACACAGTTTCCGAGCTGTGGAGGAGATAAAGTTCTGAGCTGATGTGTGGAAGAACTTCTGAAGCCAGGGAAACAACGGAGAGACTTTCTAAACAACAGGGAACATCGCAGGAGGTGAAAACCTTGGTCTCGGGTCACCCACGGACTTGATTGGGGAAGGTGAGAAACGATCCTTTGATCTCTCGGCACTCCCCTCCCACAGACCTCCCTCCTCCTCGGCACAGGCACAGCCGACTCGCCTTTCTCAGCGCAGACCTAACTGCCTGGGGCCTGCAGCCACTGAGGCGGAGCCCCAAGCCCTTTATCGACAAAGGCCAGCAGTACTGTGTCTCGGAGTCCCAGATTCACTCGCGGCGGCTGCACCATCCTCCCAGGGCCCGAGTCTGCTAGACGCCATACTAGCTCCGCAGGAGCGCCATCACTGTTGGTACGGCCCGCCCAATCCCACAGTGACAGAGAATTCGCTATATAATCACCAAAACCAGACAAAAACGCCATACAAGCTAGACACACCAGGCGCTGGGCCTCCGAAGCTTGGAGAGCACAGTAAAGAGACCCCAGGACTTCCCAGAAAGCATCTGGACTAGCAACCCAGTCTCCAGTTACAGCGGGACTTTCTAACCTGGCGGCGGAGCAGCACTGAGCTGGCGGGGCACATCAGCCCTCCAGTTTAAGACTAACCAGGGCCAAACCAGAGAACAGAAAGGCTGATTACCCCGATTCCCACTGACGTGACCACCCTGAAATCTCCAGCTGCAGCAAGACCTCATAACCTGGCAGTGACAGCAGCACGGAATTGGCGGAGCACATCAAAGAAGCAGGGCCAAACCAGAGAGCAGAGAGCCCAGATACGCCGATCTCTGCCAAGTGTCCTGCCTGTAAGTGAGTGCACCCTTGAGAATCTGCAGCTCCACTGATCCTGGGTTCTGCTAAAACAGAAGCCAGGCATCGAACCCCCTCCCACCCATATACCCACTTTGGGAAACAGAGGGGCACTTGGAACATTGAAGTTCCTGCTCTGTGGGTCTAATTGAGGAGTTAAGGCAGTTAATGCCAGAAATTGCGCTGCGATCATCACTAGCGCCTGCGACATATACATTGCAGAGCCCCTCCCACACACTCAAGGGTTCAACATTAGCCATCACTCTGTCCCTCGAGACACACGCCCACACCCACTTACACACACACACACATATACACACACACGCACGCACGCTTGCATTTGCCTCTGTTTGCGCCTGCGTACTTTCCTCCCACAGGTACAGCTAGTCCTCAGCATACGCTAAGAACACGGGACCTCTCTCAACTTCCTGAAGAATTCTCCAGACTCGAGAGAGAGACAGTACCAGTCTGATCGGCAGAATCCAAAAACAAACAGGGAAGGTCTCAGACAAGCCAATGGCCAGGGGTAGGCGAAAGAACACTTCCAACATAAATCAGGACATCATGACTTCACCAGCAAACCCCAAAATCGATGGATACTCCAATTCATCAGAAGCACAGGAAAATGACCTTAAAGCCATGCTTGCTCAATTATTTGAGGCTTATAAGGAGGAAATGAACAAATCTTTCAAAGAGTTGGCCAGTCAATTGGAGGTAAAGAAAGAAGAAATAGACAAAACCCTTAAAGAAACACAGGCAAACATAGCCAAACAAATAGAGGCACAAGTAGAGAAAAAATTAGTGGCATACAAAAAGGAAATGAACAAAGAAATAGAGTCCATCGTAGAGAGACAGGAATCCAAATTCAAACACATAAAAGAAATGGTGCAAGGCATGAAAACAGAATTAGAATCAATAAAGCAAACACAAAATGAGAAAACTCTTGAGCTGGAGAACTTGGAGAAAAGATCAGGAACCACAAAAGTAAGCATCACCAACAGAATACAAGAGATGGAAGAGAGAATCTCTGGAGCTGAAGACACACTTGCAGAAATTGATACTTCTCTCAAAGAAAAAGTAAAATCAGAAAAATTCCAATCACAAAATATCCAAGAAATCAAGGATGCTATGAAAAGACAAAATCTAAGAATAATAGGAATTGATGAAAAAGAAGACTCCAGGCTCCAAGGTCCAGAAAATATTTTCAAAAAAATCATAGAAGAAAATTTTCCCAACTTAAAGAAAGAGATGTCCATAAATATACAAGAGGCCTACAGAACACCAAATAGACTAGACCAGAAAAGAAACACATCACGTCACATCATAGTCAAAACACTAAATCTACAGAACAAAGAAAAGATATTAAAAGCAGCAAGGGAAAAAGGCCAAGTAACATATGAAGGTAGACCTATCAGAATCACACCAGACTTCTCATCAGAAACTATGAAAGCCAGAAGGGCCTGGGCAAGCATCATGGAGACTCTAAGAGATCACAAATGTCAACC
>NW_026589248.1:602-6483 GCF_907164565.1 Psammomys obesus | reverse complement strand
CCACTGCTCACCTCAGGTTTATAGCCCTGAGTAGTAGCTGTGGTCTTTGTTAGGCAGTGGGGGATCTCCTCTTACCCATAGAAGTTCTCAAGACAGCTGCCCCACTGCTGGGTTTCTTGTTATAAATTTAGTGTGCTGCTGCTCAATAAATTTCCAGGTACAGTCCTCTTGAAGAACCTGCTGATTCTTTAGCTGTGGGGTTTTCTCCCAACAGGGAAACTCAGTCTGTTATCCTGGGGCACACAGTTCTGTCCGGGAAAGTGAGAGGTGCACTCAGCAAGTCTCTGGGCCGGAGGATGAGTGCCTTCTGGGTATGGAGGATGTGCACCTAGGTTGAGTTGGCGCCTGGGGGTGCTGCTCTTGTCTGGAGGCTGGGTGCTTCACTCTGGACCTTAAGCTGTGTGTCCCTGTCTGTGATGGTGGCTTCAGGCACTGCTGTGGTCCAGACGCTGTGGGTGCAGCCCTCTTGAAGGACCAGGGATTCCCACATTTTTGTGAGTCTAGCTAGGGATAACTGGTTGATCCTTGGCACAGTATCTGAGGGCTGCTGTAATGGCTCTCTGGTTTTTGTAGGTCTGAGGATGCAGCTGTGTGTCCCAGTGCTCTAGGGGAACTCAATAATGGCGGCTGAGCACAGCAATCCTACCTGTATTAGAGCCTAGAGTCTGCGTGAATGCAGGGAGTCTTTTGGTGCTGGGCGTCCTACCCATTAGAGCTGATGATCCCATTCGCTGGGGGTTTCCTCCTGCCAGAGACACCCAGTCTTTGCTTTGGGGACCACTGTTCTGTCTGGGGTGGCGAGTAGACCCCACAGGCACAGATGCCCGCTTGTGGCTCTGCCTTTCTGGCCGTTCGGAGCCTTGGCTGCTTCCTAAACTGGGTAATTTTCCCTAGACCATTTCTGGGTGGGGGTGTTGGCTGAGTGCTCTGAGATCAGACCAGCCGTTTCCCTCCCTGTGGGTTTGAACCTGCCAGTGAAACACAGTCTCTGGTGCCTGGTGCCCTGGTGCCCACAGTTCTATCTGAGGCGTCGAATCAGGGGCGCAGGCAGGGCTCTGTGTAGGCGCCTGGGTCCCTGCTCTGGCTCCGGGCTGGCTCTTGGGGCACTCGCGGAACCCGAGTCTTTTCCAGGGGATGTCTGGGTGACCAGAAGTCGGTCCCAATAGTTTCCTGCTCCGTGGGGTTATCTCTCGACTGGGAAATCCAGTCTGTGATGTTGAGGGCCCACAGTTCAGTCTGGGACCGTGACCAGATCACGCTGGCGTGTAGTTCTGGGCTGGCGACCAAGCTCCTGGCAGAACCAGGATCTCTTCCGAGGTTTAGCCGGGTGAGTTAAAGCTGATTGAATCCCCCACTGTGGGGTATCCTCTCACCTGTGAAACACAATCACTTGTGTTTTATGGCCACGAGTTCTGATTGCTGGTCACAGTGACAATCCTGCTGTGCTGCTCCTCAGAATGAGAGTCCTCCTGGCGCTGCCATCTTGCCCCCCTTCTTTCAAGATTTTAAAAAGATTTTCTCTATGTGTGAGTGAATAAGTGTCAGCGTGTATATATACCACCTGAGTACCTGCTGCCCAAAGGCCAGAAGAACCTGTTGGATCTCTTGGAACCGCAGTTATTATATGCTATTGTTAGTTTGCCATGTGGATGCTAGAAATCAAATCCAAATCCTCTGCAAGAACTACTGACTCATCTCTCTGGTTTCCGAACTAGAGAAACTTGAGGCTATATTTTTCAGTTGTTCTGGATTTGAAGCACATGAGAAAGTGATCATAATTTTATCAGATCTAAATCTGCATTTAATTTTTAACATTCCTTGTTGGTAGAATTTTATTTTGGAATGTATACAATTTCCCCTTGTTCATTCAAATGCTGATTTCTCTACCCCACTATCTGCTTTTAATCCAGACAATGTATTATGATGCTTAGCATCACCTGTCTCAAGTTTGTGTAAACATGCCACCATTCAGTCTCTATGTCCTCAATAAAACAACCAGCCATTTCTGTGCAAGGGTAGAATAGGGTGGGACATCCTGATCCAGAGGGGAGAGGAAAGAAGACAAAGCGTAGGAGCAGTGGTCAGCAGGAGAGAACTTGGAACCACATGGAGAGATGAACAGTACTTAAGATATGTCTAAAAGAAAGTATAAGGAGTAAAATCTGAATGGTAGGAAACTATGTGGGTTTGGAGGTTTAGAATGGAGTAATCATTGCCTAGCATTGTGCTCTAAGTTAATTAAATAAATCCTAGACTCTTTGTGATGATATGATTTGGTGTTCCTGATTTAGGAATAACCACTGGCTAACTAAAACATAAATCAATAATAAATATTAATATTCAACAACAATTCCTATACATACTTTTGCAAAATGGACAACTTTTTAAACTGAAGATATTTGTATGATGGCAAAATTTAAAATAAACTACATTAATAGGTAAAGCTCACTAAGAATTTATGAATCTGTTACTTGACATATTCTGTCGCGCGCAGCCCTCGCCAATAAGGACGACTCAGCAACAACGGATTTGTCCAGCAGCAACATTATTGTGAGGCTCTTAACAGCAGATGGAGAAGGACCCCGAACCCTGTGTGCGTTCTGCTTAAGTAGCCAGCAGGGTGACTTGTTCGTCTGTAATTGGTGCTCCACACAAAACCCAATTAGCATGTGGTCTCCAAATGGAGGACCACACAAGCCTACATTAGCATAAGGCGGCGCATGCGCAGATCGCAAAACAATGCTGGCAAGAAGAACCAGGAAGCAGGAAACCGGCGCCATCTTGTAATGGCGGGAGTGGCTCCCGACATCTCCCCCTTATTAATTTTATAAAAATCAGCCAGAGGAAAATATTACACCATGAGTTTTCCGATCAGCCTGCTGACTCAACAGCACCAGCGATCAAGGAGGTTACATGGTGCAGGAGACCCTCTGCACCCTTAGCCCCGTGCAATGGGAACCCGAGCCCTGGGGAGTGCAGAGGTCTGTCTAGAACAGCATCCTGGTGCAATGGGAACCTGTGCCCTTCAGGGGTGCTAAAAGTTCTGACAGAGTCTCAACGGCTGAGCACGTTAAGCCAGACTTGAGGGGAGGCTCCCTGTTCCACAGCCAACATAGCCTGAACCATGGCCACATTTTTGAAATGTTGTTGTCTTTTGAATCTGCAGAGCAACCAAAAACAGAGAAACAGTCCAGCCAGTAGCAACACTCCAAATATTCCCACGCCAACCCACTCCTTAAAATAGGAAAAGGCAGAAGATAGACATTGGAGACATTGGCAAATAAGGTAGTCCCAGAGAGTCATTAGTGGCGAAAAATCTTGGGAAGACTTGTGCATCATGCATCACCGGCATGGGTCGAGGAAAGGCTGACAGGATCCCCCATCGAATCTCCTGGGTCTCCACCTCCAAGCTCGTCCATTCAACATCAGGATCAGGATCAGGGTCATCATGCTTCACCACCGGGTCAATTGCGCCGGAACCCAAATTGGATTTTCTTGGTCCTGTGGGAAAATACACACAGCTCCCCTGGATCTTATTAAAATAGGATCCGGTCCTTTAATGATTATCAATGTTGCCGGAGTAGGTGCATCGTAACACAGCCCATACATCTAGAGTGGAGCATAGCACCTGTACTTGATGGCTAGTGTAAGGAGTAATAAGAGCAGAGAGCACAGCTGCTGCCAAGCCTTGATTTGTTACCGGTATTTGTTCATATACTTCAGGTGGGTATAAGGTCTGATTAACTACCCACTGGCCTTGTCCAGTAAGCATATCATAATTCCATTGAGGCCATTGATTGGCTATATTTTGCTTTGCTTGAGCCATACACAGCTCTTGATAAATGGATTTCCAGTCTAAATATTGTCCCATAGTAAGACATGCTCTCACTGTTTTGGACCAGTCATCAGGAGTCATAGCTGCGGCTGCTAGTCTTTCTATCAGCGCCTGTGTAAATGAGGCGCTAATACCATAGGTTTGTACTGACTCCACCAAAGCCTTCAATTGTTTCAGATCCAACGATGAGTGCTGCCTTTGATTTTGCGCATCTTCCCAGACGGGGAAAGCAGCCTGAATTTTCTTTCTTTCCTTTTCTGAAATTAATGAATTAGGAGCCATAGCCCTAGTAGCTTTACTCCTTTTTCTGACTTGGATCATTTCCTCGAGAGGGGGCGCTGTCGCACCATACCCTGGCACATAAGGCGGGTCAGGGCCATATCTCTCTGCTTCATATTTTGCTGCTTCCTCATCTAATTCTGCTTGCTCATCAGGATCGAGCTCTATCTCTTCCTCTTCACTAGAGTCAGATTGTCGTGGTTCCTCTTCCTCCGAGGACGTCTCCTCACCGGAAGAGGACTCCACCTTAAGAGTCTTAAACTTATCCAGGAGAGGGTACAACTTGTTAACCCCTTCCTTTTTGCTTGTATTTCCTTTAGTTTCTGATATCATCTTTGATTCTTTATTTTTTGACTCGAGTTTTGAAAGTTTTCCCGTGTTTTTGGGTTTTTTCTCCCTTTTGACTATTCTTTTTTATCCTTTTTTAATATTTCTTCCTTTTCTGCTTCTGATAGACTATCCTGATGGTCTGCTAACGCTCTTTGCCCCTCCTTTACACCCACTCTATCCCGTTTCCCACAATTAAGACACAGACAACACAACAAGACAAAAACGAGACTAACATTGAGAAACGGAATACACCAGACCACAGAAATCATACCTTGCAGAAAAGTACCGCGGTTTCGCACTGCTGGCTTGAATCCTCCTCCGACGAGCAGTCGGGGGTCCTTCGAGTCGTTCCTCCGCCCAGGGTTCGGCAGGTTTCCCGGGTTTCGGCACCACTTGTCGCGCGCAGCCCTCGCCGATAAGGACAACTCAGCAACAACGGATTTGTCCAGCAGCAACTTTATTGTGAGGCTCTTAACAGCAGATGGAGAAGGACCCCGAACCCTGTGTGCGTTCTGCTTAAGTAGCCAGCAGGGTGACTTGTTCGTCTGTAATTGGTGCTCCACACAAAACCCAATTAGCATGTGGTCTCCACATGGAGGACCACACAAGCCTACATTAGAATAAGGCGGCACATGCGCAGATCGCAAAACAATGCTGGCAAGAAGAACCAGGAAGCAGGAAACCGGCGCCATCTTGTAATGGCGGGAGTGGCTCCCGACAATATTCTTATCATTTCTGAATTAATGTTAATCCACAGTTCTTTTTTGTTTGGTTGATCTTGTTTTTGTTTTATTTTGTTTTATTTTTTTTTGAGACAGGTTTTCACTATGTAGCCTTGGGTATTCTACAGTCTGGGATACACAAGAAATGGCATCTCAAAGAACCAAGAGTGCTGAAATTTACTTAATTTTTATATTAGTTACCGGTCATTTACTATGTATCCCATCTGTAGCCCCTTCCCTCATTTCCTCCCAATCTCATCCTCCCTCCCTCATCTCCTCAACATGCCCCTCTCTACGTCCACGGATAGGGGAGGTCCTCCTACCCTTCCATCTGATCCTAGTCTATAAGGTCTCATCAGAACTGGCTGCAGTGCCCTCCTCTGTGGCCTAGCAAGGCTGCTCCTCCCTCAAAGGGGGCGGGTCAAAGAGCCTGCCACTGAGTTCATGTCAGAGACAATTCCTGTTCCACTTACTAGGATAACATACTTGGATGCTGACCAGCCATTGGCTTCGTCTGATCAGGGGTTCTAGGCTACATCCATGCATGGTCCCTGGTTGGAGAATCAGTCTCAGAAAGGCCTGTGTGCTCAGATATATTGGGTCCTTGTGGCGATCCCATCCTCTCCATGTCTTACTAACTCCCCCTTTGTTCATGATTCCCAGCACTATGCCCGAGGTTTGGTTATGAGTCTCAGCATCTGCTTTGATACACAGC
>NW_026589248.1:0-502 GCF_907164565.1 Psammomys obesus | reverse complement strand
GAGGCCCTCTGTGGTAGGCTGCTGTCCTGTTTCTTCTTTTCTCCTACCTTCCCATGTCCATCCCAGTAACTTTATTTCTTAAAGGCTAAAACCGTCTTCATCATTAAAAAAAAAAAAAAGAAAAAAGAAATGGCCCCATGGAAAGCCAATGAAAACATAACACTACTACTCAATTTCCTGCTCCACACAAGTGTAACATTGGCAAAGAGCAACAACCTGTTGCCCCCTCGGACTGCATTCAGCGCAAGCTTCTCAAAGGTATCTATCTCCAGAGCAGGGTGTGGGTTTCCGTCAAAATTAAACATGCACAGGCGACAGGGTCCTAATGGAAATGAAATGTACTGCCTTGCTCGAACTCCTTAATCTCCCTTGCAGGTTTCATATGGTGAACGAAAACAAGACACATGTGGGGAGAAGCTAAGGGCCCCTAGGGAAAACTGTGGTTTAGAGCAGCCAGGACCCTTTCTGGAGCTGCATCTTGTTTGGGGGATCCCCAAGCCCA
>NW_026589247.1:0-3617 GCF_907164565.1 Psammomys obesus | reverse complement strand
TAAGAATCAAACAGATACTTTTTATCAGAATTAACATAGTATTCCACAGAAGTATCAGTAACAAAATTATGCAGCTAGATCTTCCCTATATGCAGGGGGAAGGGCTAGATCATTCCTATCTCCAGGGGAGAAGGAGCTCCATGATGGATGCTTATTAAGCTGTTCTCTGAAGACCTGACTGAGGAAACATCAGAATCTGAAGAAGCTGTCCTCATTGGTGCTCTCTCTGAGGGAGGTTGTGTGGAGGTGGTTTGTCCTGAACATCACACTATCACTGATGCCTTCATGGTCACTGCAGTCTTCTCCCTCTATCTTGTTCTTCCCTCTTCTAGGCTGAAGAACATGGGTTTAATACAAACAGAAGAATCAAACACAAACAAACAACAAAAACAACTGTTCTTTTGAATTTTCAATGAACTCATGGATAGCTGAAAAATGTTTAGTCAGTGGCTCTTTGGCCTCCCCACCCCCCCAAGGAAGGAGCAGTCCTGTTAGGCCACAGAGGAGAGCTTTGCAGCCAGTCCTGAAGATACCTGATAAAACAGGATCAGATGAATGGGGAGGAGGTCCCCCCTATCAGTGGACTTGGCAAGGGGCACGGTGGAGAGGAGGGAGGGAGGGAGGGACTGGGAGGGAATGAGGGATCGGGACACGGCTGGGATACAGAGTTAATAAAATGTAACTGATAAGAAAAAAAAAAAAAAGAAAAATGTTTAGTCAGATACAAGTCTTAATGGAAAGACATAAACAATAATCCTGCTGTAAGACCTTGGACCCTTACTAGCCTATGACATGAAAAACTGTTTTTAAACTCACAATGAACATCGTGGAATGAAGTCATAGATAAGAAACATTTAATTAGGTATAAGACTTAGGGGAAAATGTAATCAATAATCTTGTTGTGTACCAAATTTTGTGATATTTGCTTTTATGGCCATGAGGTAATTTTTCTTCTGAAAGATAGTACTTTTAGAGGACATAAAAGGCACCACGAAATAATAAACATTGTTGTTTGTTGGGGCTTTTGCTTCATCTACCATCCACCAAATACGTTTCTCTGATTATCTGCACTTATGTGTGAAGTTGGTTGCATATGGAGCTTCTCCTCCATCCGCTATCCATCATATATGTGTCTCTTTGTCTGATTGTTTGTCTGCCTATGTGTGTGTGTATATATATATATGATTGTATGTATGTATGTTTGAAGTGTTCGAGCTTGCCTTGCTCTATCTACCAACTGTGTAGATGTATATGTGTATGTATATACGTATGTGTAACATTGTTAAAGCTTGTGGAAGCTTGCAGGTTGGAGCCTGCTTTGCTTCATCCATTGAACGTGTGTGTGAGTCCATGATTTAACTTTTCTTTTCTCTTTCCTGCTAGCTCACAAAGAGTTAACAAGTTCTGTGCTAATCTGAACCACAGTTCTCTGAGTTAGAGAGCCTGGAGTCTGGCTAGGTAATTTTCTTTTCTTTTTTTTTAAATGGTATTAATTTTTAAAAATTTTATTTTTGTTTATTTACCTTACTTCCCAAAGGTACTTCCTGAATCCTCTCCTCAAGTCCCCACTCCATTTCCTTCCTCCTCCTCCTCTTCCTTTCCTCCCCGGCATATAAAATCACAACAGGACTGAGCATATCATCATCCCCTTAGGCCAGGCAAGGTAGCTCTGCCAAGGGGAAGCAATCCAAAAGCAAGCAATAGAGTCCATGTTAGAAACAGCCCCACACTCCAATCACCAGGAAAACCACATGAAGACCAACCTTACCTTCAGTCACATATGTGCAGGGGACCTAGGTCCAGACCATGCATGCTCCTTAGTTGATTTCTCAGTCTATGTAAGTACCCGTGGGTTTGGGTTGGTTTTCTCCTTTTATTTCTTTGTGGGGTTCCTGTCCCATTTAGGTCCTTTCACCTTTCCCCCAACACTTCCACAAGACCCCAGGAGCTCCACCCTATGCTTGGCTGCAAGTCCCAGCATCTGTCTTGATTCACTGATGGCTAGAATCTCCCAGATGCCAGTCATGCAAGGCTTCTGTCTGCAAATATAGCAGAGCCTCATTAAGAGTGTCAGGACTGGTTCTCTACCATGGGATGGAGTGGGTCTCAGGGTGGGCCAGTCATTGGTTGGACATTCCCTCAATCTCTATTCCCTCTTTATCCCTGAACTTCTGTAGGTACGGTAATTTTTGGATCAAAGGTTTTGTGGTTGAGTTGTTCCCCGCCCTTCACTAGTCCTGCCTGGCTAGGAGGTGGTCACTTGAGTTTCCATTACCCCCTCTCCCTTGTTAGGAGTCTCAGCTAGAGTCAGACTTTTATCCTCCCAGGAGCTTACCCTAGTGAAGTCCTCCAGCTTGTCAAAGAGATAACACTCTTGAGTTTCCCTTCTTGTTCCCAGCCCTCGCACCTCCCACCCCCATTCTCTCCTCATCTTATCTCCATTCCAAATTTTCCTCCCATTCCATTTCCTGCCCAGTTCCCTCTTTTCACCCACTTCTACTCTCTATTCTATCTCCCCTTCTGAGTGACATTCCAGCACCCTTCCTTGGACCTTTATTGCCACTTAGCTCTTTGTGTCTGTGGTCTGTGCCACAGAACAACTCTTGAGTTAGAGATCCTGGAGTCTGCTTTAGGTAATTAATTTTCTTTAAGCTTTTTTTTTTTTTTGTAACTTCCTCTGCTTTTCAGCAGGAAGCACTAGTCAGAGTCTGAAAATCTGACCCCCAGGAGAGTTTAAGAAGGTGTTTTAGTTTGTTTCTTTGTTTGGTTTGGTTTTTATTTGCCAGTTGTAAAGTACTGGCCTGTAAACAGTTAAATTGTTGCTTTAAGCAAAACCTACCTTCATGTAACATGGTGTAACCTAATCCTAGATTCCAGAAGCTGTTAGCCTCTGTCCCAATTTGATGACCCTATGTCCACCTGCCTCAGGTTTTCCTGACCTGACAAAACTCGACTTTAATACTGGATATTAACAAAGATAACATTTTAATATCATTTCCTTTCTTTTCAACTTTTCAAAAGTTTGAAATCTTTTTTTTTTTAATTAATGAATTCAGTTCACATCTTTGTCATAGTCCTCTCTCCTTTCCTCCCAGTCTCACCCTCCCTCCTACATCCCCTTTACCCTAGTCCACAAGATAGGGAACCCCTTTGCCCAGACACTCCCGCTCAGCTATTCACATAAGGACTGAGTTCTTCTTCCTTCCCTGTAGCATTGCAGGGAAGACCTATCAGGGGGAAGTGATCAGAAGGCAGGCAACATAGTTTGTGTCAGAAATAAGCCCACTTCCTTAACTAGTGGGCCGACATGAAGCCTAAGATGTCCATTGGACTTATCTTCTTGGGGTCTGTGCATTGTAGTATGTCTATCCTCTAGTATATGACCAAAATCTGCCTATAAGTGAGGATATACCATGTGTGTCTTTTGGCTTCTGGGTTACCTCACTCAGGATGAGCTTTCCTAGTTCCTTCATTTCCCAAAAATTTCATGAGTTTCTTGTTTTCAGAGGCTGAATAGCATTCCATTGTGTGACTGTACCACAGTTTCTTTATTCATTCTTCAGTTGAGGAACATCTAGGTTGTTTCAAGTTTCTGGCTATTATGAATAAATCTGCTA
>NW_026589246.1:0-2285 GCF_907164565.1 Psammomys obesus | reverse complement strand
TCAGTAGCACTCCTGTTTACAAAAGACAAAAGGGCTGAGAAAGAAATTAGAGAAACAACACCATTCACAATAGCCACAAATGACATAAAGTACCTTGGTGTAACCCTAACCAAGCAAGTCAAAGACTTGTATGAAAAAAAATTCAAGTCTCTGAAGAAAGAATTAGAGGAAGATATGAGAAGATGGAAAGATCTCCCATGCTCATGGCTTGGCAGGATTAACATAGTAAAAATGGCTATCTTACCAAAAGCAATCTACAGATTCAATACAATCCCCATCAAACTACCAACACAATTCTGGAAAGAAAAATTCTCAACTTCGTATGGAATAACAAGAAACCGAGAATTGCTAAAACAATCCTCTCCAATAAAAGATCTTCTGAAGGTATCTCCATCCTTGATCTCCAGCTGTACTATAGAGCAACAGTTATAAAAACTGCATGGTACTGGCATAGAAACAGAATGGTGGATCAATGGAATCGAACAGAAGACCCAGAAATAAACCCACACACTTACGGACACCTGATTTTTGACAAAGATGCCAAAACCACACAATGGAAAAAAGATAGCATCTTCAACAAATGGTGCTGGTCCAACTGGATGTCTACATGTAGAAAAATGAAAATAGTTCCATACTTATTACCCTGCACAAAACTAAAGTCCAAGTGGATCAAAGACCTCAACATAAAACCAGACACATTAAATCGGTTAGAAAAAAAAGTCGGGAATACCCTAGAACTCAATGGTACAGGAGAAAACTTCCTGAACAGAACACCAACAGCACAGGCTCTAAGAGAAACAATCAATAAATGGGACCTCAGGAAATTGAAAAGCTTCTGTAAAGCAGAGGATACAGTCATCAAAACAAAGCGACTGCCTACAGATTGGGAAAGAATCATCACCAACCCTTTATCTGACAGAGGACTCATATCCAATATATATATAAAGAACTAAACAAGCTGAAAAGCAGCAAACCAAGTAATCCACTTAAAAAATGGGGAACAGAGCTAATGAGAGAATTCTCTGTAGAGGAATATCGAATGGCAGAGAAGCACTTAAAGAAATGCTCAACCTCATTAGCCATTAGGGAAATGCAAATCAAAACAACCCTGAGATTTCACCTTACACCCATCAGAATGGCCAAGATGAAAAACTCAAGGGACAACACATGCTGGAGAGGTTGTAGAGAAAGGGGAACCCTTCTCCACTGCTGGTGGGAATGTAAACTGGTACAACCATTCTGGAAATCAATCTGGCGCTTTCTCAGACAACTAGGAATAGTGCTTCCTCAAGATCCAGCCATACCACTCCTAGGCATATACCCAAAAGAGGCTCAAGTACACAAAAAGGACATTTGCTCAACCATGTTTGTAGCAGCTTTATTTGTAATAGCCAGAAGCTGGAAACAACCCAGATGCCCCTCAACTGAAGAATGGATGCAGAAACTGTGCTACATCTATACAATTGAGTATTACTCAGCAATGAAAACTAAGGAAATCATGAAATTTTCAGGTCAATGGTGGGACCTGGAAAGGATCATCATGAGTGAGTTGTCCCAGAAGCAAAAAGACACGCATGGTATATACTCACTCATATAAACATACAACATAGAATAAACCCACTAAAATCTGTACATCTAAACAAACTAAGCAAAAGAGAGGACCCTAACTAAAATGTCCAATCCCCATCCTGAAAGGCAAAGAGGATGGACATCAGAAGAAAAAGAAAATAGGAACCAACCTCGGAACCTGCTACAGAGGGCCTCTGAAAGCCAGAAGAAAACAGGAAACAACCTTGAAACCTGCCACAGAGGGCCTCTGAAAGCTTCTGCATTATACACTGTCAAAGCAGATGCTGAGCCTGATGGCCAACTGATGGGCAGAGTGAATGGAATTTTATGTAAGAAGTGGGAAATAGTAAGAGCTGGAGGGGATGGGAACTCCACAAGGAGAGCAACAGAACAAGATAATTTGAACACAGGGAACTTCCCAGAAAATCATACTCCAACCAAGGACTATTCATGGAGATGACCTGGAACCCCTGCACAGGTGTAGCCCATGGCAGTTCAGTGTCCAAGTGTGTTACATAGTAATGGGAAGAGGGACGGCCTCTGACATAATCTGATTGGCCTACTCGTTGATCACTTTCCCCTGATGGGGGAGCAGCCTTACCAGGCCACAGTAGAGGACAATGCAGCCACTTTTGATGAGAACTGATAGACTAAGATCAGAAAGAAGAGGAGAACCTCCCCTATCAGTGGACTTGGGGAGTGGCATGCATGCAGAA